>NC_056731.1:957551097-957581097 GCF_019279795.1 Protopterus annectens
TTTGCTTGCTTGTACCTGTTACAGTGGTGAATTTGTCATTTGAACCTTGCCTAAAAAAGGCACTATAGGGGTGGCAAGAGCCGTAGCCAGTATCCGGAATCCTAAGGGGGACAGGTGTAGGCCATCTCTGGCAAAGCATCATGGTTTGTCAATCATGTCATCCCAGACAGACAGATACTGGACCCCCTTAGAATGACACCAGAAGCTTAGCCAATTGTTGAAGTCAATCATTTTGTCCTTGTACTGTGGTATCATTCTGGGTGATGGCAGGATGCTACTCAGGGCTAAGGTCATACCTGCCTGGGCTACAAGATCGGACAGCTCATTCATGTCTCTTTTCATGTAGTCCAGGGAGGTATGTCTCAGGTCAATCACACCAACATGGACAATTGCAGAGTCATATTTGTACTTGTTGTGGAGTGACCTGAGTGCGTGCATTATGTGGCAGATCCTAGCACCTGACAGGCAGCTGACAGTAACTTTCTCCTTGTTTAGCCTGATGAGTGGAACATCAGTGTGCCTGACTATAGAGTCACCTATGACTAGAGTGCTGGGTATGTTGTTATGTCTTATGGGCTGTGGTTGAGTGGCACACTGAGTTTGTGGGCTATGTGTTATTTGGGTTGTGTTGGCAGTGGAAGTTGCTTGCGTTTCTGCTTTGGAGGTCCCTGTTGCTTGAGTAAATTTTTAATGAGAGCCTCCGGGAATGTAGGTGTGCATTTTCTGTTTCTATGTGTGTGTTTTGGTGGTATAGGTTTTAAGGGACTATGTGATGAGTGTGGTGTGGTGCAAGTGTTTACCTTCTCCTCTTGACTGTCTAGTCTTGGGTGAAGAGAGTTTTGCTTCCAGTTTGGCTGTATAAGTGCATCTCTCACAGGTTGTAGTGTTGGGTGGTAGGAGGAGAGGGTTGTCTGTATACATGAGGCAATTGCTGCATTGCACCAAGATGCCCAGATTCATCAGGTAGACAGGAGAAAACACTGGGAGCTGACCTTTAGACATGCCTGGATAGGTGCTTATTTATTAAGTACTAAAAACAGCTTTCCTCTATTCAAGTGAGGAAAGTAAAGTGCTGTAGTAATTTGTAGCTTATTTAGTGCTTACAATGAGTTCTGAACAAGTGCTGAGCTCAAAGAAACAGATTTGAGTGCTGAAACTAGAAAACTGGCTAGTTCTAATAAACAAAATTAAGCTAGAAGGCTTCCCTCCAACACAGAAAGGCTTGGGGGATCAGAAGCTTACAAACAGTCCTGGATACAGCAAATCTGTATCCGGACTAGACAACTTACAGGAAAGGCATGAAACAAGGTTAGAAATATATATATATATATATATATATATATATATATATATATATATATATATATATATATATTTTTTTTTTTTTTTTAAGTGGAAAGTGGAAAGGAAGAGCAGAAATTAAGTGGGTTAGCCTTCTCAAATGTTGTCCCTGGATTAGGTAGAATGAGGTAATGACACTAGACTGGTAGGAGTGTTCCAGATCAGATTTACAGTAGGGGCGGGCACCTGCAAAGCCACCAAGTATAGAAACAGGATACCAACAAACAAACCCAACCAGATGCTTCACAATTGTAGAATATGTCTAATTAATACCTCACACACAGTGAAACTAGCTAGAAATGTACATGCAGACAATAAAAGTACTATAAATTACTTGTAAAAATAAGCAAGGAAAAAAGGATACTTAATGTTATATATCACAGATCATCTTCCTTCCTCCGAGTAGCTCAGTGTGAAATGGCAGAAACACTCACAAGTTAACTTCTTAAGTAACAAAGTTGAAACCTGAAACAACGTTAAAAAAAAAGTTTGAAGGAACCAATGAGGTGCTTACTCAAGCTGCAGTCCAGGCAATCCCAATCAGCCAATGACCATAAATAATTCACTCTCACTGAAATGCTATACTGGCTTTGGCTAAACTACGATGGCCTGCGACATGTGCTCAGACACACAGCCTCTACTAAGAAACAACTAGGCCCAAAACACAACCCTGAATATGGACAATGCTACACTACCCACACTACTTAGGTAGAAAAAAAACTGCAGAAATGAGAATGCTTTTAACTGCAAACAAGTTCTATGATACACTTCTTAGCAAGAAATCAGAACAAACAAACCCAACCAGATTCTTAACAATTGTAGAATATTTCTAGTTAATACCTCACACATGGTGAAACTAGCTAGAAATGTATATGCAGACAATAAAAGTACTATAAATAACTCGTAAAAATAAGCAAGAAAACAGGATACTTAATGTTATATATCACAAATCAGCTTCCTTCCTCCGAGTAGCACAGCTCTATAGATATAAAAGAGAACATAACAAAAGCATATATGTCCACATACACCGTTAATGGGAGTGAGGGGGGCCAAGCAACATACATCTTGTACGTATAGATACCCCCCCACAGCAAAACACATCTACCCTGCAATACAATACCGACTTTTGCAAATCCCATAACCAGGACTTGACACAACATGGGCACAAGATGTTAACAGTACTCGATCCCATCTGTACGATGTCAGGCTGGTGTCAGTAACATATCATGCAGTACAATCTGGCTACCATAGGGAATGTACAATGTGGAAGCAATCAACATTCCTAAGATACATATACACAGACACACATATATGCAGATACATATATATATATATATATATATATATATATATACACATATATATATGTAACTACACATAAACACATAGAGATATGTATAGAAAGATACATATGTAGAAGGTAGACAAAATATGGAACAGCCACTATGCCTACAGTTGCCACCTTACCAACTAGATACTGTATGAGCCACGCATACAAATGACAATTGTTGCCTGCGACATATACCCACAGAAAGGTCAAAGGATATAATAGCACGCACAAATTTGCATACATGGGAAAACTTTATTTGTGTACTATTACATTTGTATATGCCATGTCATATAGCTGTTTAGACTCTGATATACATATAAACAGACTAATGCAACTGTCAAACAGATAAATGAATACAGTATTCTGAAAAGGTGTACATATGTTGCTGTCCAGGCCAAGGCCTTCAAGTAGTACAGAAGTAAAGACAGACTGGGCCACAGGATAACAATCAATCAACAGTAAGTAATGCAGATGTATAGTCCAGCAGCCTCTAGCTACACTCTGTACATAATCCCTAGGGGGTAAAAAACCTCAGTTGACACAATGGGATGTATCTGTTACATAACAAGGCACAACTGACACCATCACAATCACACTGACAAACAGAACAGTCTGTATGGCAGGAAGCAGTAGACCTGCATTTACCCAAGGTGAATTGTATGGTAATGTACATCCAGATACCTTAAGGAAGCTTACCCCTGATACCCCCACATGTTGTAGCATCCTAGGTTAATTATGGTGCATCCCCCCATAGACTGACATACAGGGCCATGGCCTCTGGAGTGCTTAAGGGCACACATGTATTGTGTAGATGAAGCCCACACATATATGGACCCAACCCCACAATATGTGTGGGGGCCACAACAGCTGTGGAATGATGGCAGGAATGGCAGCATGGCATACTCACAGCCCACTACATAATGACCCCTGACAGCATGTCATATGGACAAAGCCTGGTATGTTGCTGGAGAGGCTGGAACACAGGCCCATATGTGAAATAGTGTTGTCATACACTAAGCAAGTCACTGGTATTACATAATTGTCTGCAACATACCCTTAGTCAGGAATATGAAGTTAGAAACAGAAATAGATATAGCCATATACTGATATCACTCAACACACACACACTGCCAGTGATATATCTGACACACAACCTGTGTGGTGGACAGACAAAACATAACAGGCACACCTCTGGCCATCAAGTGGAGAGGCTCACAGTTGAGAGCTATGCAGGCAGACTGCATTCCATGTTAAACTAGTATGTACACACAAACCCTGTAACACTGGTGCTATACAATCCATACAACAACACTACTTACACTCTGTCTGTAGTTCTGGAACCTCATACAAATATGTAGTTGGCCTGAGTGTGCAAGTTCTCTTGTAAGAGGTATTGCTACCTGCTGTCTGTCACACTACTGCCGACACACAGGAATGATGTCCACCACACAGGGAGGTAAAGGGACCACGCCCACATGATGTCTGAATTTATAGTAGTGGATTGCCATGACAGTGGTAATTGGAAGTACTACATAGCATGCTGAATGCAGGTAGCAAGTGGAGGAACTGATTGGAGCAGAGGCCATCACCTGTTCATGTGCATCACCTATAAAAGCCATGCTGCAATCTATTCAAAGCAGCTCAGTCCATTTACTGGAGAGAGACCGAGAGAGAGAGAGAGAGAGACTGAAAGGAAAAAAAAAATATCCAGAAGAGACATCATTCACACAACAGGTATGTGAAGTATATATGCATGTAATTGACTGTAGTACTTGGTCCATAATAATGGGATAGATGATGTGGAATGACTTATATGTGCCATCAGGTGTTCTTGTAATGATGTTCAGCTGAACAACTGCTAAGGACAATAGAGTCTGTCCCTGTGGGCAGTGGGCCATGCCTGTCAACTGTACAGAGCAGCACTGACTGATAAGATGTAAGCCATCATATTATGTGTTGTGTAATGGGAAGCATGTATATTACTGTGGCCAATAGCTGGTGGTGGAAGTAATGCCATAATGATGAACACGTGGGTTCCACAGCCCACCACTTGCAGGATACTCAGTTTAACCTGTATTGTAGCATGCTGGAATGCCATAGGTGTGTAATAGGGTTACCTGCAATTTGGCCCTACGTACACCCCCTTAATGTTAGGCTGTGTCCATATGTGGCACCTGTATGTGTTGTAGCAAGGCAGAACAGTGCAGCTGTGCAGGAAGGTGTTGTGAGTTTGTGGGTCTAATGTCTGAATGTACCCCATATATATGTATGTATATGTGTACATATATATATATATATATATATATATATATATATATATATATATATATATATATATATATAATATGTATCTACATATATGTCCACGGATATTACCACCATAGTGCTGCATGCTATGTGCGAGGGAACAACACACATAACAATACACACAGATATATTCAGTTGTCAGTGTGTGTGACATGGATGGATATGTCATATGTGAACCCCTTGTTGGGACCACATTGCCCTTGTCTGTGAAGTAGGGAATGGGAATATGGGGAAGTATGGTAGGTATAGTTGTGGAGGTGTTCCAGCTTGGTAAATATAGATGACAGCCTACAGGGTTGGTATGTGACACATGTGGTGGGTAAATACCCTGGATGGTGTGTGTGTTCTGTGATGTGGAAACCCCATGGGCCCCAATATGGACGTAATGGGAACAAGCCTCCCACCCACTGCTACTCACAACAGCAGTCCATGTCCTGAAGGTGCCTGTCCTGGAGGCTGATCAGGAGGAGCATGTGGACCCTGCAAATGTGTACTGGGTGCCTCAAGGTGATGTAGCACATCCCACGTGTGTCTGTGGAGCCCGCTATGGAACAGACCCTGGACCTGAACTTATGGGACAAGATCATGTCTGTATGTGCCCCCAGGGGGTCAACATCCCCTGAGTTGGTTCCACCTGATGGTAGTGCTGGACCAGTACATGTGGAGGCCCCAGCATGGGTCCCACATGTGATGTGGCCTGGTAACATGGCCAGATGAGTTTAGAGAGGTGGTTTTCCTGGCAAATATTCCCTATACATGCTATTGTGTCACTGTTATAGAACATATGTGGGTAGTAATAGTCTACACAATCCTGGAACATATCCAACAGCATGCATAGACATCCCCAATAACACAGAGTGTCAGATGTGCAGCAATCACATAACAAGCATACTACAGCCATATGTGGAACCATAGTGGCCCTGACAATGGCATGCAAGTGAATAGTCTGTAACAGGCCAGCAATGATATTGTCCACACAGGGAACTTGGCCACAAACACATAGCACAAAGTGTGGTACAATACAATATCTGTCCCACTGGTAGGTAAGTTGTAGCCATACCTATTGATAAGCGTGTACAGTTTGTTGTTGCTGATATGATGGGGGGGAGTGATGGAGATGTGTATTAAGAACTGTGGTAACCTTGCTGTATGAGCTGCTCAGACCTGTTTCCATATTTATGTCTTTCAAGCAAGATGTCACATGGATGGGTCCCAGCTTACTCAGCTACTGAGAATGACATAGTGATAAACCACCTAATCCAGCACTTCCCTGTCCTGTTTGGCCGGGCCAACATTGAGCAGCAGAAGCAGACTGCCCTGTGGAATGACCTAGTCCACAGGGTGAATGATGTCGGACTGCACAACCGCAGTTATGAGCAGGCCCGGCATCATTGTTCTGACCTGCTTCTCAATGCCAGTCAGCGTGTTGCTGCAGTCCGGGGTGATCACCTCACAACAGGGGGGACCATGCCATCCATCCTCACCAACATGTGCTGAGGAGATCCTCACCAGCCTTGTGGCACCTGCCATCTGCATAGCCAACAACTGCCAGACACCATTATGGAGGTGGATGCTACCCACACATCGGCTGAGGAGCGTGCAGGTAAGTCCACAGGGAACATCAATAGACCACTGTTGCATATGCATTAACATCTGCACAGGTAAAACATGTATATCTGACATGTCATAGATATAGTTTGTTGCTGCATAGTAGTGATAAACAGATGTGCATAAGTGGTAGTATTGTGGACATGTACTGTTGATGTACTATAATGCTGCACCCACCCTGTAGCAATGCCACAAGTGTGGCTACTGACTTTGCATCTCTCACTCTCTTATGTAGATCCCTCTGGTATACCACCAAGGCAGCAGTCTGTGGCCAGTGAGTATGGTTTATGTTGATGCTTGCCAATGTACCGGGCATGTAATGGCTATGGTATAGTCCATGCACAAATCTAACACACCTACCCAGAATGCATGCTGTACATGTACACGTACTGTTGCTGTTAAATGCACGGCATCACAGTGGTGACCATGCTGGGTTATTGGAAGGGTATGTCAGACACCTGCAAAATAACTAACATCCTGTCATTGCAGAATGTGTCCACAGGGAGTAACATAATGGTGAGAGATATGGCCTACAGTAGGGACATATGTGAAACATCACCCGTATACAGTGCAACAACAGTGTATATACCAGTAGTACAATGGCAAGTGTTACAGAGTTACACTATGGCATAACGTATTACTGTGTTCCACATTATCAGCTGGGACTAGGCTGTAACATGTGGTGTGCAGTGTATGGGACACTGCAAACTGACACACATGTGTAGGCCTTACTTGTCAAGCATCTGCAAAAAGGCTTAAGGTGGGGAGATGGTGTCAGCATGACACACCAGTGCACTGCAGCAGGGATCCTAAGAATGCTAAGAATGGCTGTATCTGCACACAGTCAAGTTCAGGAACTGTGGCAGATGTAACCTTACCCCCACAGCAATAGTGACAGCAGTGTGTTAACAACAAGGCATGTGCACATGAGTAGACCTTGCAATCATGCATATTTGGGGGTATGTGTAGGGCAGACTGAACATACACTGGCAAATGCAGATGGCCCATGCTAGTATACCCCTGCCAGGAGTAGTGATTGCTGTAGTACACATAACAATAGGTGCAACAAACCGTCATAATAAGGGTGTGCACACATATGCACACACATAGTGTATGCATCGCAGTCAGCATCTGCACACCTAACACATTCCATAGACACTGCATGTGAATGTACAGGACATATGTCACATATCAGGCTCATGTACTGTTAATATATGTGGTGATGTGGTCCCATCGTAGATCAAGAAAGGGTGCGTTATATCAATAAGGGTGTGTACAATCCCCGTAGCCATGGTATGCTATGGCAGTTGTCAGTGTAATAGTATTGGATTGGTCATACATGGTCCACTGATGTTGAGATCTGTAAACCATACATCAAGCATTCACAAATGACATTTGTCCACATATCATCCCAGGTACGTTTTGCTAAAAAATATAGGGGCTGTGAGCATTAGAGCTGACATAACTGACACAGTACTACACATTCAGCAATGGGTTGTACACCTGTGAGATTTGGTGCACAGTGCATGGCAGGGTGCAGAACAGGTGCACAGCAATACTGTGTACATGGGTGCAGTGGTATCCAGGGGAAGGGGCATCATCTACTAACACAGAACATGCATCACACAAATGCATACTGTTGCTAGCATGGATTGGCTATAGCTGCACTGCATGTTGCTGTGTACCAGATGTTATGCATGTTGACAGATGGGTAATAGGAGGACTGTGTGTACTATCATTGTGCAACCTCACCTGTATGTGTGTGTGTCTCGGTGAGTGGTTATTTTGTCTGTAGGGTCACTCTGGTGAAGTGGAGGGAGGGTGATGCATGTAGGATGCATGTGCGTGTGCTTGTGTGGGTGTCCATGTATGCACATGTGTGATTGTGGGGTGGTTCATACAGCAGTACTTCACTTTGGGATTGTGCAGTACATGGACATGGGCTGACACATGACACACCAGGAAAACTTGCCATGTATGTAATCACAGGACAGTTGATAGTAAGATAAGGTCTGTAGCATGGAACATGCATTGGAAGGGATGGCAGACACCAGGTATACCCTTAATATCGCATTCAGCAGAGAGGTGACTGACAACCTACATATGCAGCACTACAAATGCATTGGGGAATTAGTAGACAACACCATGGTGTGTATCCATATATTACAGTTGTCACATGATAGGTTGATTGAGCAACATATCTGGCATGTACTGAGCAATACTTACACATGATACTCCAGTGCATGAAATTATGGAGTGAACATAGTAGCCCCTCATGTATAGGGGCCATGCTCATGATGTCTGGACATACACAGGGTGAACACTAAATGACAGCAGTGAAGCCATGTAAAACCAGTCCACTCAGGTTAGGGAGGTAATGGAGTAACAGGCCTTGTGTTGTGATCACTTGTCTAGGCATTTAGAGAAATGATACGTTAATGAGTGGAATTAATGAGTGTATGTTACCAAGTGTGATGCAGGATGGAGAACGCATGGGAATACATTTGGGACTGTCTGTAAAGTCACAGACAGGTAGGTATTAAGGTGGTGTTTGTGTGTGTGTGTGTGTGTGTGTGTGTGTGTGTGTGTGTGTGTGTGTGTGTGTGTGTGTACTGTTATGCAGTGATGTACAGGTCTTAAAGTGCGTTTCTTGTTTTCCCCCACAGGTGACGAGGTGGGTCAGCATCCCTCCTGCATGCACTCTGATGCTGGTGTCCATACAGACACCGGAGATCATGATAGGACTGTTGATGCACAGGTGGGGTTGTCAGGGGTTGAAACAGCTCCATCATTTGAAATCCCCCTTTTAGCCACCCCAACCACGCACATAGTTTCAGTGCCTATACATACCTCATCACCAGTGGCCATAGTGGAGGGACAGCTGGCATTTGGTGGCAGTGCCCAGAAGAGTGTGGTAACCATGCCTACTGTTTCTGGTCACAGCAGGCATAGCTGGATGTCCAGCAGGGTATCACATAGGCAGATGTCCCAGGGTGCTCGTGGCAGGGCCGCTGGTCATCATGCTCCTGGCAGACCCACCACAACTGGTACCAGCAGGCGCATGTTTCAGGCTGTCATGGCAGCACAGGCACATATGGAATGTTACACCAGAAAGGGCCTGAGGCTGCAGAGGGCTGCTCTCACATCTGTCAGCGACAACTTCCGTGAACTGTCTGGTGCCATCCATGCTTATACCGAGCTCATGGATAGACGGTCTGGTGAGATGATAGCCCTCATCAGCCATGGTTTATCTGTGCTTGAACATGTGGTGGGAGTGCGGCGACGGCTGTGTGGATGTAGGCCAGCAACGTCAACAGCTGGCAGTCAACTGGACATGCTGGGACACCAACAGGCTCCTGTAGTGGCAGTACCAGCCCCAGCACTGTGGGGGAGTGTTGTCCACACCACAGCAGGCCATGTGCACGTGGTCCTGGCCAGTCCCAGGTGAGACCTGTTTCCAGCTGACGTCTGTCATCATCAGGGGAGATTAGCACATCAAGGCCTATACCTGGACTTGCCCATGGAACCCCGGGCAGGCACAGTCCACTTGTCCATGGCCAGTGGCAGTGAGCTGCACACCCTGAAAGGTGCGGTCTGCAGCTGTTCATAAACACCTGTGTAGGGCAGCCACATGGCAGAACTGTGTGCATGCATACCCACACACTATACGAACACACCTAGGGCAACCCCATACCTACACACACCACATCACCATGCCCATTGCACCCCTCACCCACACAAATGGGGTCAAATGTATGGCCCACCCTTGGTCTCTGGCAAACCAACAACACACCCTGTGCATATGATGATACCTGTGCCACATCCCTGTTATCCATAACATCAATGCAGGGACAGGCTAATATGGTTCTGATGCACACGGTGACTGTACTACAGTGTACCAAAGTACTGCAGTGTAACATGTTGTCAGGAGTAAATTTTAATGTATGCATGTCAGGTAGTGTAGCCGTCCAGCAATGATGCATTATAGCTGTTAGTAACACAGGTTAATTGTGGTCTCCATAATGTTATCCATTTGTGTTGTAGGTGTGCATGTGTCAGCACTAGGATGGTCTGCAGTCATATTCCACAATAGGGTATGTCACTTTGGTGACACCATGGCTGTGTTATATCTGGGGTACAGCTGAACACATGTCACAGGTTTGTCTAACAGTTATTGCCTGTGCCACATGGACAGGTAACCCGCTGGGATGTGTATAATCTGCAACCTGATGTAGACCCATCCACATACACTCACACTCTTACTTGGCAATACTGGGACTAGACCCCTACCTAGGTTTGTAGTGCTACTGAAGTGTGTGGCTTTCATTGCATACACCACACAGCATTTAGGGTGAGGTGTGTTCCAGGTTACATGTTACATGCAGAACATCCCCAGACATGTACAGTATGCTAATAGGGGATGTAATGGCTGTATAGGGATGATACATAGTGTGACATACCTTCATATACACATTAACAGACACATAGGCAGATACACATCCGGCAGACCTGGACCTATCGCTGCTAACTAACTTGACTATGTGTCCAATGTGTTACAGGTAGGGTGTCCACAGCACATGCATAACTGGGTTGGATTGTGGTATCAGTTACCTGTATAGTTGATGGTGACAGTGGTAACCATAAAGTGGTACATGGGATATATACTAGGTGTACCTTGGTGTAATGACAGTATAAACACCACCCACATCCCCCAGTGGATATTGTGCTCCCTGAAACCCATGATGACATTCTGACATACCCACCATCACACATTTCCCACGACTGCGATACAACCCATTGTATATGCCAACAGTGGTACTACAGGGATATGCATCTAATGCACATGCCACAGGCATAGTAGGGTGTTGAATTGTCATGCCTCACCTATGGGCAGCAACAACACTATCTGTACTACTGTGTGGCAATGAGTATTGTAATAGGAGTATGTGGCCTCGGAATGCTGTACCCTACAGATATACGGACATGCACATACACACACTTGCCAAAACTCTATGGGTATCCCATGCCTATCGACCCATTTGTACAACACTGTTGTGCTGGGACTGCAATGCTCGTGTACCTGGTATGGAGAGGAGCGTAACAGGGTAAATGTAATGTTCCATACAGCAACAGCCACAATTGACTATGGCAATGGGTACTGCGGTGGTTGTGAAAGCCCTCATGGAATTCCCAAGTACAGGTGTGGTAACACACAGACACTGCTATACTCAGTAATGCACACGTACACATGTGTCAGTACCGGGGTGCGTCACTGCAGGTGGTCATAGCTGTGTGCCTAGCTATTGTCCATGGAGAGATGGGTTGTGTAGGGGATGTATGTACAGTGATATCCTGCCACCTGCCATGTGACAGCAGGCAATCTATTGACAGACACCACTGTGGTGACCCTCAGGGTGAGACTGACATGCATCAGCCATTCCTCTGGGTGCCTCCAACACATGGCAGGGTAGTGTCTGGATTGACCCATACAGGTGGATATTGTATTCACCATCCAGTCACCTGGGTAACTATTGTGTGTGGCCATTGCTGTGTGATGCTTGCCATGTATTTGTTCTTTAGTCCATGACATGGACACTGTCTGGGATGTGCACACATCCCAAATGCATGTACAGTGACATGTGGAACTGTACCTGGGGTGTCTTGCCCATGTTGTGTACACAGATTGTTATCATCAGTGCCTGTCCTGGCCTCATGTTCTGGGCACTGGTAATGGATAGCAGGTTGACCCTGCATCTACATTGATAGCATAATACAGGTATTCCCTGATGTCAGTGGCATCTGTTCATACAGGGCATGTGTTTAAGGCATGATATGTCCTTTGTGGGTCACATTTCATGGCACCACAGGTGTTGCAGGCATCCAGTGGGGAACATAGTGAAGGTGCACTGCATGTACGTGCCTATTGTACTGATGGACAGGGTACCATACCCTCTGTAGTCTACTGCAATCACACCATGGTTACTATCTGTGTGCAATATGCAAGCAACTACCAACATAGTGGTTGTTGCTTAGGCAAGTGTGTTTGTGTATGAGACATGGGTTGAGATTGTTTTCTGTGTAATACAAGGGTTGCTAACTTTGTTCACCAGGCCTTGATGTCACATGTAGGGATATGGATTGCCACCCCAGCCTCTCGGCTATTTCACATCTGTTATCCTTGTAAGGTGGACATTGTGACATATAATAGGGCCATCATGTAAGCAATTTGAAAAACCCGCTCCACAGTGAGTCCAGTTGTTACACACTCACGGCCACCTCCACACAAAATATGAATGACAAACCCCATCCCACATGCACACTTGCCATGTCTGAAATTAGAACTCCTACTTAACTAATTTATTACACAACAGCATTATGCAGTTATAGGACACACCGCAGAAATCACTGGGATACTTCTTCCCAAATGTGTATTTCACTAGGTATGACATCAGCAGGCTTGCCAAAGAAGGTCATTGGAGGATGTAGTGACTGTGAATGGCCTCAAAAGCATTGCAGCCTATACAGGCAAAGAAATACACACACATCAATATTTGCCATGTGTGGGAATAGAACCCCTAACAAAGTACTATATCACACTATAGCATTACACGGTTATAGGACACACCACAGAGATTAGGGAGCAACTCTTTTCCCAAAGGTGTATTTCACAGTGAATGACATTAGCAGGCTCACGAAAAGTAGTGCATTTAAACTGTAGTGAGTGTGACTAGCCTATAAAGCATTGCTCCCTACACAGACAAAGAAAAACACACACAAACATCCACACTTGCCATGTGTGGGAATAGAACCCCTAAAAAAGCACTATATCACACTACAGCATTACACTGTTATAGGACACACCACAGAGATTACTGGGCTACTCCTTTCTCAAGGGTGTATTTCACAGTGAATGGCATCAGTAGGCTTGCCAAAGTAGGGCATTTGAATTGTAGTGAGTGTGACTAGCCTAAAAAGCATTGCACCCTACACAGACAGAGGCACACACACACAGTTGCTATGTCTGGAATTAGAGCTTCTACCTAACACGTTTATTACACTACAGCATTACACACTTATTGGACACACCATGAAGATTACTGGGCTACTCCTCTCCCAAAGGTATATTTCACAGTGAATGACATCAGCGGGATTGCCAAAGTAGGGCATTTGATTTGTAATGAGTGTGACTTGCCTAAAAAAGCATTGCTCCCTACACAGACAAAGAAACAGACACACCAACATCCACACCTGCCATGTGGAGGAGTTGAACTCCTACCAAAGTACTATATCACACTACAGCATTACACTGTTATAGGACACACCACAGATATTACTGGGCTACTTCTTTCCCAAAGGTGTATTTCACAGTGAATGACATCAGCAGACTTGCCAAAGTAGGGCATTTGAATTGTAGTGAGTGTGACTAGCCTAAAAAGCATTGCCCCCTACACAGACAAAAAATACACACACAAACATCCACACTTGCCATGTGTGGGAATAGAACCCCAACCAAAGTACTATATCATACTACAGCATTACACGGTTAGAGGACACACCACAGAGATTACTGGGCTACTTCTTTCCCAAATGTGTATTTCACAGTGAATGACATCAGCAGGCTTGCCAAAGTAGGGCATTTGAATTGTAGTGAGTGTGAGTAGCCTAAAAAGCATTGTCCCCTACACAGACAGTGACACACAAACAGTTGCCATGTGTGGGATTAGAACTCCTATCTAACTAGGTTATCACACAAACACATTACCCAGTTATAGGACACACCACAGAGATTATTGGACTACATTTTTCCCAAAGGTGTATTTCACAGTGAATGACATCAGCAGGCTTGCCAAACTAGGGCATTTTAATTGTAGTGCGTGTGACTAACCTAAAAAGCATTGCTCCCTACACAAACAAAGAAACTCATACACAAACATCCACACTTTCCATGTGTGGGAATAGAATCCATACCAAAGTACTATATCACACAACAGCATTATACTGTTATAGGACACACCACAGACATGACTGGGCTACTTCTTTCCCAAAGGTGTATTTCACAGTGAATGACATCAGCAGGCTTGCCAAAGTAGGGCATTTGAATTGTAGTGAGTGTGACTAGCCTAAAAAGGCATTGCCCCCATACACAGACATAAACACACCAACACAAACATATGCAGTTGCCATGTCTGGGATTAGAACTCCTACCTAACTAGTTTATCACAGTACAGCATTACACAGTTATAGGACTGTCACAGAATTTACTGGGTGACGTTTTTCACAAAGGTGCATTTCACAGTGAATGACATCAGCAGGCTTGCCAAAGTAGGGTATTTGAATTGTAGTGAGCGTGACTAGCCTGAAAAGCACTGCCCCTACACAGGCAGAGAGACACACACACAGTTGCCACATCTGGGATTAGAACTCCTACTTAGCTAGTTTATCACACTACAGCATTACATAGTTATAGGATGTGCCACAGAGATAAGTGGGCTATTTTTTCCCCAAAGGTGTATTTCAAAGTGGATGACATCAGCAGGCTTGTCATAGTAGGGCTATGGGGAGGGCATTGTGTGTGCATGGGCCATAACCCATTCATCTAGGGTAGACACAACACACAGGCACATGCAGGTTTATATTCTACAGGTAAGTGTATACAACTATTAGATGACTACTGCCTTGTACAGTCATGTTGCACAGCTACCACTTGCACCACAGAGACTGTAATGCTGATGGACACCACTGGCTAATTTCTATAGTGAGTGAAATTTACACATCATGTGGTTGTAGCCATTTGGCTATGTGCTGGGTGGGACAGGCCTCATGATGGAAGGCTCTTTGTCACTGTCATTCTCTTCCACACATCTATGTATGTCTACTTTTGGCATATTATAGTGTGTTGTCCTTGGATATATGTTTGTATTCCTCTCCAATGTGTGTGCAAAGCATGACTGGTGCATACTGAGGAGTGTATACACTAACATCTGTCACTGTCAGATATGTATGGTCCACTGTTGTTGGCAGACATGAGCTTCATTTGTTTAAGTGTGTGAGCATGCCCAGTATGCCCTTTTGTATTGAATGTGTGGATCCATTCCAGGTAGTTTGTACTCCAGTGCAGACCTTTGTGTTCTACACCTACAGGTAGCAAACTGTTTCTGCAGAATATCTGTAGATCAGTTGGCAATATGGGGTCAACATGTACAAGGGATAGTTTGTACTGTAAGTGATTATGTATGTGATGCTTCTGCTACATGGTACTGGTGTTACAGAGATATTCAGGCATGTGTCCTGTTATTCACTGTGATGTTTTTTGTCCTCAAGTACTGTCAGGTGGACATTCTTTCTCACAGTGATGTCCTGGAGAACACAGGGTGAAAGCAGCTGTGTCCAGTATTGTGGGCAAATGCCTACATATTCATGGAAAGTTATGCCATTCTGGAGGGGGAGCTGCAGACACTTGCTGCTGGGTCTGTGTATCCAGTTCAGCACCTTGGTACAGTGCTGGCAGAGGATCCCATACTTGTACATCCATCAACATAACAGTATGGCCTTATCTTGCTGTGTAAATAACTCACAGTTGTACAGATTCACAGAGGTTACCCAGAGACAGGGGTTATAAGTCAGGACATTACCCCAATTGTGGTGTACGGTCACATTTGCAGTCACCCATTTCTGTGTTTGCAGCCAGGGATAGTATGTGCACATGGCTGTTTGTCAGACCTTACACATTCCATGCTGCCCATGCTCCCACCCCCCCTCTATTATTCTATCCTCTTCCATACATTATGCATACATTCTATGATACTTTCCCTAAAGTTATCACCTCATCACAGCTGTGTTTTGGTGTTGGTCCACAGTTCATGCAGTGGGACATGGTGGACATGTTACTGTGGTTTGTCTACATGGCCTTGCATATGGCTTATGTGGAGTGTGTTATGTTATTATTTGGGTGTCCATGACATAACATACATTGGCAGTACGGGTGAGACACAGGCCTTTGGCAGAGGATGGTAGGCCATTTGGTGGTGATGCAGGCCAGCTGTAGCAGACCATTGCATTCTGTCAGTCATACAGTCCCAGACTGCCATACAGTATATTCCCCTGGGGTGACAGGGTAGTTGTGCTAGGTGTCCATGCCAATACTTTCTATCAGTATTGATCAGGTGGTGTGGATGCTGGCAGGGTGCTACTTACAGCTATTGACACACCTGCATGGGACACCTGTACTGCATGCTGCATTCTTTCGTTATTGCCATACACAGGTGGGGGTCATATTGTACCCATTCCCAACAGCAGGGATACAACCAGAGCGGTACCTGTGGGTGGTGTTTGGTTGAGCTGGGTGCATGTATGCTATGGACACTACTTACTTCTGACTCGCAGATATGCATGGTGCATTCCAGTTATGCTGGCTTGTGCAGGGACATCAAATGTTTCCCAATACATCAGTCCTATCACCTTTGTGATCTGCAAGTGTTTGACCATATGACATCGGTATTCCCTACTACAAGCCCAGATAATGTGATGCAAACCTGTATGTACAACTCCAAGGGTGTGTCCATTTCATGGTTACGCATTGTATATTGTATGTCTGGGGTACTTTTCATTGTGTACCGCTTGAATATCTAGCCCAACAGTCATGCCATGTCCATCTTTCAGATGTTGACACATATTACCACCATACATTTACAATGGCTAACTGCTAGCATGTGTTATACTGGGGGGAATTGTCTTTGGCACTGCAGTTGTGAGGACTTGGCCCTGTCATCGGCAGTAGTGGGCAATGACCACCAGGTCAAACCTCAACATGCATACATACTGAACACTCTCACACAATATGAAACACACACCAACCTAACACACACATACCTGCATATTGTACAAATGCTACAATCTATCCTGCTACCTTGGCCACCTCTGGTCATCTGTGCTCCACTGGTATTATACCTACACATACATGTTACTAGATGTCTACATCGGATTGAGGGGGCATACCTGACTGTTACTACATTTCTACATAGGATTTTGAGGGGGCACACCTGACTGTTACAACGTGTGTACATCAGATTGGGGGGCACACCAGACCGTTACTACATTTCTACATAGGATTGGGGGGGAACACCTGTTTGTTACTACATGTCTACGTAGGATTTGGGGGCAGCACACCTGACTGTTACTGCATTGCTACACAGGATTGGAGGGGCACACCTGACTGTTACTACATTTCTACATAGGATTGGGGGTCACACCTGACTGTTTCTACATTTCTACATAAGATTGTGGGGGCACACCTGACTGATTCTGCATGCCTACACAAGATTGGAGGGGCATACCTGACTGTTTCTACATTGCTACATAGGATTGGGGGGCACACCTGACACTTGTACACATTTGCTATGATTGTACTGGTATGTCAGGTACTCCATTTCATTCTGTTTTCTAACCTATCATGCTGACTAGAGGCATATCAGTGCACTACAGGTCTTAGGTTTGATTGACCTACATATTAGTTTCTGACTTCCTAACCTTCAGAACTAACATCCCACTCTCTGACCTGATGTAGTCTGTCTGTGTAGGCCTTGTGGGGGAGCTTACCCATAGGCATCATTCAGAGGTCTTAGCACAGCCTTTGTTTGTGTTTGTCTACACCTGTTCTGCTGGCTGAGACTGTTGTTGGGTATGTGAACCTCCCTGACTGGCATGTGGACACATGTGGTCCAGCACATTTCCTGCAGTGGGTTTTGTCACCATGTGTAGTACTGGCTACTATGGTGACTCCAGTATTTTTTACAAATCTCATGCTGCCACTCTAGGTATCTACTATCTGCTGGCATCCCATTCAGTCACCCAATTCCCTTGCATGCTCACATCCATATCATAGATGCAGGTAACAAAACATACTACTCCATTCGGCAATTGGTAAGGAGAGTGACTTACCTTGTGGGTGTGCCAGTATTGCGGATGGTGCTGGAGGGCTGCCTATGTCAGATGCACATAGTACACTCCTTATACATGGTTAAACAGAGGTAGTGTCATGTTTGGCATCCCTTTTACTGTATATGTGAGTCAGAGAGAGGTGTCATTTCCTGAGTCATTCCTGTGTCAGTGTATGTGCCATGCGTCGCCTCTTTGCCAAGGCCAGTGCATACTGGGCACACCTCCTTCTACCTACTGGGGCAGGCTAAGGTTGTTCCTCCTCCGAGTCACTCTGTGCCTGTGCAGGCCTTGGCAATGGTGGGGGCTCTGTGGTCCTGCCCCATGGTGTTCCTGCTGCAGCTATTTCCACATTATCATATTGTGTAACATGGCACATACGATGACAATTTGAGTACATATAGCTGGGGAGTACTTCAAGACTCCATCGGATGTGTCCAGGCACTGGAACCATGACTTGAGCATCCCAAACACATGCTCTATTACAACTCTGGTCTGTGCGTGTACCTCATTATGGAGTTCTTGTTCGGGTGTATGTGCATTTCTGATGGGTGTCATCAGCCATGGCTCCAGTGCGTAACCAACATCCCCCACTTGGTGACCATAAGGGATGTCTCTACTGGCAAATCTCTGGTACAGCTGCATCAGATGCCAGATGTGGGAATAGTGATAGCTTCCAGGCAGCCAGCACTCACATTCATTAGAATGCCCTGGGCATTGCACATGACCTGGCAGCTGATGGAGAGGAAGCCCTTACGGTTGATGTAGACCCTACCCCGCTCACCGGGTGGTGCTTTGATGCATATGTGTGTGCAGTCTATAGCACTCACTACCATAGGTTATTCTTCTGTTTAGAGGAAGGGATGCATATTGCTGGCCAATACCTCATGGATGTTGGGGAAATATATGTGCTCACTGGCATGTGCTGACATGGCATCCAGGAACTGGTGGAGTACCCTGGATGCTGATGGCTGTGAGATCCCCATGATATCACTGAACATCATTCCCTCACAGGTATGGCAAGTGCAATGGCTCAAATTCACTCCAATACTCCAAAAACAAAGGCAGCACAATGAGGTGATTGTAAAACAACAGTTTAACACAAAACTGTTCAAAACATCACTAGGGGTGTTGAAAGCCCCTGTGAATGCACAAATATATAAAATAAACAGCAAACCGGTTTCGGCTAACCTAGCCTTCCTCAGTGCAAATAAGTTAATAAATTAAGACAGAGCCTAAGCTGTATATAAAGATAGTTCAATTAATCAATTAAGTATAATTGAAAATTTACAAATGCTAATTCAGACTGGGGCTAAAAAGCATGCCTAATTTAATTATCCATTTCTTCTCCTTGGAACTTAGTATGGAGTGCCAACCCCCTTTACAGCTCCTATCCCCACCAATTTTATCAATAATAGTGAAGTGAAAAGAGGCTGTTGGATGCTTCAGAGTGTGTTTATATAAAGAATTGGTGAATTTGTGGTTCCTGACATCACTCACATTCAGAAATTCTGATTCTCAATGACCTAGAAGTTTGCCCCACATAGAACGCTGAGCATGAGCAGAAATCCAGGTAAATAACCCAGTCTGAACCACAGTTTGCCAAAAACTTGATCTCAAATATCTGTGCTGTATTTTTACTGGTAAATTGTTTGGTCTTAAATACTCTAGAGCAATGGGTACAATGCCCACAAGGATAAGATCCCATTTGTCTCTCCCCAGTCATGGTACCTTGCCAAACTGTATTAACAGATTTGTAGGAATGTTTATAATGGCTTAAATGGGAACCTAAAGTTTGTCCACTATGAAATGAAAAGTGGCATTTGTCCCCAATTATTGAAGTTAGTCTGTTGTCCATGAACAATATGTTCCAATGTTTGTTTATAATATTCATGTGTCCACCAGTATTCCAACCATAAGTGGTAACCATTCTTAAAACATTTTGGCCTTCTGTTGCTTTTGGCTTGTAGTGTAATAATTGTTCCCTCGCTTGTGTACTCGCCCACCTACTGGCCATGATGATGTTACCTGATATATAGCCTCTATTACGAAATCTGCCAACAAGGTCTTCCTTGTATTTATTAAATTTGTCATCCTCTGAGCATATACTTCTGACCCTCAGAAACTGTGATTTGGAGATGTTCCAAATGACATGTCGTGGGTGGAGGCTAGTGGCATGCAATAAGGAATTATATTGTGGATGTTTCCTATAAATTTTGGTTCTTAGAGTGTTATCAACATTCCCTGCTATGGTTACATCAGGAATGTGATTTATCTGGGATGAGAATTCAACTTGAACTCTATACCCCACTTGTTCTGATTCAAATATTTCACAAATTCCATAAGATAAACACTATCTGCCCTCCACACCAACCAACAGTCGTCCAAGAATCTCCTCCAAATATCCATATCCCCCAAGTAAATGTTATGGTTAGGATCCTATATAAACACCATCTCTATGTAGGCCATAAACAGATCTGCATAAATGGGAGCAAAAGAAGCCCCCATTACCATGCCTTGTAGCTACAAATAGCATGTTCCATGAAAGTAAAAAACATTTTTCTCAAGAATATGTTCAGCCAAGCATACTAGGAATGTATTAAACCCTGGTGGATATAAAGCAGTTCTGTCTAGCCAAAATTATAGAGATAAGAGCCCCACTCAATGGCAAACATTTGTGTATAGCAATATCATGTCTCATGTGCATAGGAGACAATCAGACTCCAATGTATTGGGATTTGGGATCTTTCACTGTAAGATGATACACATCCATTCCAGTGATGATACCTTCCTGTTTGGCTTCAAATAGAAATCTATCTCAGCTTTATATTTAGTTGTAGGGTCTAATGGCATGGCCATATAGTGTCTACCATCCTGAAGCTGTCTGTGCTTTCTCATAGTACATGTCCTAATCCATTACTACTACGGTCCCACCTTTATCCACTGATAGAATAACTAAATTGTTATTGTTTTTTAACTCCAGCAAAGCTGCCTGTTTGATCTTTGAGAGATTGTGATAAAGGATGTCATATTCATGGGAGCCCTAGTGTAAATCCTTTAGAAGACTTGATCAGAACATGGACACTTGTGTAGACATGGGTGGCATGAAAACAGACTTATGAAATTTGAAAGAACTAGTGTTAGTAATGCGGGACTCACCATCAAAATACAGTTTTAAATTCAGTAATCTACAGAATTAAATCATATCAGAAGCCAAAGAATCTTCTGTCACAAAGAAGCTGGGAACGTAATTAAGGCCTTTTTTCAAATGTGATGTTTGGGCCTCAGAAAGTGTCACAGATGAAATATTGTAAACATCATTACATTCATTTAACATTTGGTTACTGCCTTGAGGATATCTTCCAAGGTATTTATTGTGCTTGTGTTTCTTACCTCCTCTTTTATTCCTTGCCCTAAAGGGTAGTTAGTACTGCGTCTTTTAGCAGTTGGAGACTGCGGGGAGTAGTTGCCATCCACATCGGTGTCTGATGAAGAATCCTCTCCTGAGGTGAAACTAACTGAGTGTTTGGTTTTCTTCAAAATAGATTTGGGTCTTTTGCATTTGCTGGTATTACTTCTGTTCTGCATAATTCCCACATTGGGACCTTTGCATGGCATTAAGGGTTGTCCTCTTTCGTAATCACCTATATCACAATGGAATTTTTTTAGTTTTTTTTATCTTTGAGTTGTTGCTCCAAAAGTAATAAATCTAAGCTTAACAAATTCAAACATTCCATGTACACTGGTGAATTTTCATGGATCTTAATTTCCTGACAATGATTTTCAACAACTTTAATTCCATCGTCTACCCTACATTCATAGTAAGATTTAAAAGCATCTACAAGCTCATGGAGGTTTGTTGTTTGATTTTGGCCCATTGTTTTAATAGTATATTATCAGCCTGGCTGACTAGTGGTTGTAACCTAATTCTTAACCCTCAAGGGGTAACGCCTTTGGCCTGATAGGCCTTAAATAATTTTAGGTGCCAAACATTAGTACTAAGTCCTTTCATATGTTTGGTGGTAAGTTGCAGAAAAGCTGACTTGCATTAGGTTATGGGATAATTCAAATTAAATTCTGAGAGCCCTGTGTTGTTCTCCACCAGTCCAAAGACCTGTAAGTCATCTTTGTCACATGACAATCCCTTAAGGATAGTAACCAGGTTCATGTTTAACAAAAACAAATATTAATAGTAATTGCTCCCGCTCGAGAATGAGTAAATAAGAAATTAAACCAAAACTCTGCCAGTATTTAAATCCAATTAGTCAAGACAATATTGTAAAAACTTTTAATCAAAGAACAAAAAAGATATAATAATATCAAATTTCTAGCAACCAGTTAATGAGTTACCACTAGTTCAAAAATTGTACATGAAATGCACATAAAAATGGGGGAACCATAATAGCCATCCTGTATACTATTGAAAAAGAAGAAATGCTAAGTCCCTCACAATAAATAATGACAATGGTACTGAGACTTCTTTATATCTCGAAGGATGTTCAGCTTCAAGACTCAAAATTTGGGAACAATAATAGCCCTTGTGTGCAAACACTTCCTCAAATGATAAACACACAGTACTACGTTCCCTGATACCAAAACTGACCATATGAATGGACAATTTAGTACCTAGAGCTGTTTAGTATTAACGTACTTATGCTGAAACATGAAGGGACAATATTAGCCATTTCTTAAAGCATGTCCAAAGATCAAACAGGATACTACATCCCCCTACCATTTTAACAGACCAAAATATCTTGGTCCACAAAAACATACAAATATATGTAATGGCCTCATAAAAAATGTTAAATTTAATAAGCTGATTGCTTAGGTGAGTTCTGATTCATAATGTTGATGAAGAATTCATATGATCAATCATGCTACACCTGAGTGTTAGCCCTGATAATTCCCTAAGTGTAAATACAGTACTTTATTTATATACTGGCAGTCTATGGTTGAATATGATAGTTCTTCTCATGAACTAACTCACATAATCAGAACATGTTAGTAAAACTGCACCTTGTCAACCTTAAACGCTGATATATCCATATGGCCAACAGCCTTGGTATGCATAAAAAATGTATAGTGTAACCTGATATTAACCAACCAACTGTTAACCCAACAAATAATAAACACAAATGCTGGGATAATGTCTACCTACTTATGTAATTATATCCAAATGAGCAAAACTCAAAAATGCAGTTAGATCAACATTAGTTAAATGACAGAAAATAATAATGTCCAAAGTTCTGAAAATCTATGCTTCTGAATTGTTTGTATGACCGTTTTCAAAGTCAATAAAGCGCTAGTCAAAAAGTGTTGAAACACATATATAAGTTCACCAAGTACCAATTCCTTTGTTCCCAAATTTTCAGACGGTCTCCAAACCTAACTCCTGTTGATCCAAATATACAAACAGTTATAAATATGGGTTTAATATGCTCAAAATGGCACGTGATAGGTTAAAGGAACAGTCAAGCAGCAAATAGCTGTAAATAAATAACATACATTTTTATAATGTCCCAAAGTTCCAAAGGACCTGTACTTCTGGGTTATTCTCCTTAAGCGATGTCAAGAAATTGTCAAAGTTATGATCAAAAAAATGTTGATGCACCCACACGTAGTCTCAAAATGCCACGTCTGTTGATACTAAGTTAACAAACAGTTATTAGACTAATTTGGTGCACTCAAAATGGCCCACACTATGTTGCCTGAATGAGAAACAGACAAACCAAAAATAATGATCAAAATGCTGATGTACAAACATATAGTCTCAAAACACCACTTCTGTTGATTCCAAGTTCACCAACAGTCATTAATCTGGTTTTGACACACTCAAAATGGCCCCCAATGCATTAGTTAATATGGGAAACATATAATCCTACAGAGATAACAAATTCAAGCACACCAATACATTCAGTCATTGGCTGTAAACATTAGCATCAACCTCTGCCCACGTTTAAATAAAGAATGACAAATACCAGTCCAATAAGTTGATCTCCTTGAGATTAATAGTCCCAAGTCTTGCAATTTAGCATACCACAAATAGGCCAATTCAACTTCCAGTGTTCTGCACAATAATATGTTATGAAGAATGTGTATTTGAAGCATTTAAAGCCCCAAATGTAAAAATGACACCTAAAGGTCACTTAACTGGCAGGATCCTCTCTGTAAATGAATAAATCTAACAATAAGGAAAAGCCAAAAACAAAAAATGAATGATGCAGTTCCACCATAATGTAGACAGCAACTACCTCCCATGCCAACAGCGAGGATACACTAGAAACCACTGAACATCACTACCTCACAGGTATGGCAAGTGCAACGGCTCAAATTCGCTCCAATACTACAAAAACAAAGCCAGCACAATGAGGTGATTGTAAAACAACAGTTTAATACAAAACTGTTCAAAGCATCACAATTTAAAGCTGAGATAAATAGATTTCTATTTGAAGACAAACAGGAAGGTATCATAACTGAAATGGATGTGTATCATCTTGCAGTCAAAGATCCCAAATCACAATCCATCTATTTTTTACCAAAGATACACAAGGACCATCAGAAACCACCAGGTATGCCCATAGTGTCAGGTAGGGATAGCTTGACAGAACCTCTATCTGAATTCCTGACCCAGTATTTGTAACCTCTTTTGGGTTGCATAAGGTCACGTATCCAGTACACAACAGAATTTTTGGGGATTGTGTCCAATACACAGTTGGAGTCTGACTGGCTCCTATACACATTAGACATGACATTGTTATATACAAATTTTCCCCACTGGGCAGGGCTCTTAGCTCTACAATTTTGGCTAGACAGAACTACTTTATATCCACCAGGGTTTAATACATTCCTAGTATGCTTGGCTGAGCATGTTCCTGAGAATAATGTTTTTTACTTTCATGGAACATGCCATTTACAGCTACAAGGCATGGCAATGGGGGCTTCTTTTGCCCTAATTTATGCAGATCTGTTTATGGCCTACATAGAGATGGAATTGATATATGATCCTAACCATAACATTTACTTGGGGGATATGGATATTTGGAGGAGGTACTTGGATGACTGTTGGTTGGTGTGGAGGGTAGATAGTGCTTATCTTATGGAATTTGTGGAATATTTGAATCAGAACAAGTGGGGTATAGAGTTCAAGTTGAATTGTCTTCCCCAAGAAATCACATTCCTGGATGTAACCATAACAAGGAATGTTGATATCACTCTAAAAGCTGAAATTTATAGGAAACATCCACAATATAATTCCTTATTGCATGGCCATAGCCTCCACCCACAACACGTGATTTGGAACATCCCCAAATCACAGTTTCTGAGGGTCATGCGTATATGTTCAGAGGATGATACATTTAATAAATACAAGGAAGACCTTGTTGGCAGATTTTGTAACAGAGGGTATAGACCAGGTAACATCATCATGGCCAGTAGGTGGGCGAGTACACAAGCGAGTGAACAATTATTACAATACAAGCCAGAAACAACAGAGGGCCAAAATGTTTTAAGAATGGTTACCACTTATGGTTGGAATACTGGTGGACACATGAATATTATAAACAAACATTGGAACATATTGTTGGTGGACAACAGACTAACTTCAATAATTGTAGACAAATGCCACTTTTCATTTCGTAGGGGACAAACTTTAGGTTCCCATTTAAGCCATTATAAACATTCCTACAAATCTAATAATAATAAAAAACAAGTGGAAAAAGATCGTAGAAACAAAACCACTAATCCAATAAAACGATCGTGTCAGCGCACAGGTTGCAAGTCCATAAAACGTTTATTGTACAAATTCCACAAGTGCTTTCACCCTAACTCAATTGCAGGGCTTTTTTCAAGTGTAAAAACAGTGTAACTGTTCAATCAGCCATCTTTAAATAACTTCATTTTAAAAAAAGGCACCAAAACCAGTCTGACCTAAACTTAAAGTAACCACGCACATTTTTACAACTGTCAAGTTTAAAAACACAAATAAATTCACTTTGTTTACCAAACATTAATAAACTTGATAAAACTTTGAATCAAAGTAGCATAAAATAACACAAAATAACAGTTCTATCTAAAAAAGAAGAAAAGAATGTCAAAAATTTTAAATACTTTAAAATTATGTTAAACAATACAATCAAAATGTTACTTTAATAATTGTTTCAGTGGTTGTTTTAAGTAATTATTTTGATAAATCTTCTGCTTTTTTAATCAAATAAGGCTTAATAGAAATATGCTCATTTAGATGTGAGGTTATATAAAACTAATGGGGGATTGAAATCAAGAATTTATAGGAAAAATACTTTCAGTAATTCTTACCTCCCCTACAACAGTGACCACCCCTGGAAACAAAAAAGGAGTATAGTCAAGGGCCAAATGGTCAGAGCGGCCAGGATGACATCAGAGTGGGATGATTTTTTAGTGGAAATTGATTTTATTTCTGATTTGTTTAGTTCAAGGGGTTACCCTGACAGGTTAATAAAGGAAGTGTCGAAAGAAATTATAAATGGTCGTGCAACTAGATGTTGGCCTTTGGAAGGTACCTGTATCTAGTATTCTTAGGCCTACACCTACCTTGGTATCCACTGGGATGACTCCCCTCTGTTAGTTCTGATGCGTGGCCAGCACAGCTCAACAATTTGCTTTAGAAGGTCCCTGTCTACCCTATAGCACTCCACTATCTCCAGCTCATGTAGCCCCTGGTAGGTTACCCTGGGTCTGTACACTCTTCTCCGTCTCCTCACTGTGGGTTGGTCGATAGCATTCTCATCCTCACCACCCTCAGCCTCTTCCACATGCTGTTGTATGACACCTATTGCAGTCCCTATCATTTTGTTGCTTTCATTTGTTAAAAATGCCCCGCTTGTATACACCGGTGGTGTAGAGTATGTGGGAAAAACAAGAGGGAAAGGTGTTTGCATAGTTTATAGCAGTGTTCTGGGCTGGGCTGCTGCCTGTGTAATTGGCTGATTCTGATACATTTCACCTGTCAGCTATGCTAGTTCTCCTTGATTACCTTCCTACTGCTGTTTTCCCTTCCCATTGCCTTCCTGTTTAAGCCAGAGGGTGCACCGCACAAACACAGTGCTCAAATGTGCACAGAGCTGATATTTCTTGGTTTACTTTTTTTTCCTTTATAACCCAGTGTGCGGCGTGCACACCCGCTTAGGCAATGTAAAGAGTGCTAGGCAGCCTCAGACACACCCCCTTGGTAAACTTTGCTAAGCTAAGGGGAAACCCGAGCCACAGGGCTCCAATCCACTTACAGTAGGCCTGACGCCCCGCCCCCATGATGTCAGCTACCTCCTAGGCTTGCACCAAGCTATTCCTGCTCTTACACTGTTGGGTGCTGACTAGCATGCAGGGGAAATCTGCGATTCAGTATCATTCCCCTCATTTGCATATGATTGCCTGCTGATGCATAGTTACAGGTCCCACACTGTGCCTTCCCCCTTAGTAACCACTATTCACTGGCCATGTTGTCTTCTGCCTGCCATTGAGTATAATGGCAAAATAGTGATTTTGGTTGGAAGGCTTATTTTAGGCTTTTTTTTAATTTTTCGCCCGATTCCGTTTGGGTGCTGCTGTCCTATGCTTAAACAGCCGAGATTGGCTAAAAAAATAAAAGTTGATTTTTTTTTAATTTTTGCAACTGTTTTCCATACCAATGGACATATAACTGGCCATTGACATGTATTCTACTTAATATCCACACTTTATTTGGAGCTGTCATGGCTTCATTTTGTAGTTTTTCAGAAATGTACTCGGTTACTGGCCGTGTACATTTCCGCAGATTATACTAGTCCTGCACGGCCAGCTTCCAGCTTCCATGATCGCAAACTCACCTCATTTGCATGGATTTCACCTGCAAAAGGGGTAGTTTGCATACAGGAGCTGAGTCCATGCAGGACTAGTGTAGGGGCACTCGTGTACATCCCTACAGCTTATTCCTGGATCGCACGGCAGACATATTGACTGCTGGAGCTCCTGTACTAGTCCTGCACACCATGCAGGGCTTATTGAATCTGGGGGAGTTTTGAATCAGTCTTGTTCTTATATTTAAATTTATGAATACGCCAAGCGAGACAAACTAGTGAAAGATAGGCAGGAAGATCCCAACAGTAACACACCAGGCTGATAAATCCTTAACGCAATTTATTAAAACAAGTACACACAGCGTTTTCGCTACTCAAAAAAGGTAGCTTCTTCAGAGTGAATGGGTAACATGAAAACAGAATTTTTAAACAGTAGGGAGTGATCACGTCACTTCCTAGCTACACTGAGAAGTTTTAAAGTGGTATTAACAACAAAAAATACCAATGTGGAAAATATATACACTATTTAAATAAAAAATGATTATACTTACAGACAAAAAAATAAATATATTTTAGATTACATAAAAAGTATATGTTGTCAGTAAGTCATCTTCTAATCAAATTGGAAGTGAAAAAACAAATAACATAACACTCAAAAGTGATAAAATAAATACACAAAAGTGATAAGTGAATGAGTAAATAAAACAATATATATACTGCTGGTGAAGGGTTAAAGGCACCAGCAATCTTATTAAGTAAATAGGGAAGCCAATTTTTATGAAAAACAAATAAGAAGCTGCTAAAAACGCAACAAGTTATCAAATGTAAAAAAATCAATGTGGTCAATAAAGATAAAAAATTGCATTATTATGGCACAAAATATATAATATATATATTAAGAAAAATACATGAAGACCACAAAGAATAATGTTAAAAATCTTTGAAAATAAACAAAAAATTAAAATGTACATAAAAGAAAACTAGTCTAAAAAAACTACCTAAAATAGGACTTATATTTTAAGTGAGCAGAAATATTGCAACTATCATTAAGCCCTGGTGGATTAAATGCGTCGAGTTTGAGCTGCCATAATAATTCACAGTTTTCTAAAATAATAGATGTAGGTCCACCTCTGATAGAGTCAACAATATGATCTATGCCCATGAATGAAAAAGAGTGGCCGGGACAGCTAGCAACATGTTTTGCCAAAGCATTCTCACAGTTCAATTTTCTAATGGCATAAACATGCTGGTAAATACGATCTTTAAACCTTCTGTCTGTTTTGCCGACATAATATGCAGTACAGCTAGAACAGAAGGCTAAATAAACGATCGATTTGGTATTACAAGTAATCTTATGAGAAATTACAAATTTCCTATCTCTTATAGAGAAAGTACTGCCATTCTTGATGTAGTGGCAATAAGAACAAAAACCACATGCATAACAACCCTTGTTTCTGTTCTGCATATCAAAACCAGGGTGCTTCTGCAAGAGTTCCTTAAGGTTGGGGCCCCTTTTGTATACAATTCGGGGTTTTGTTCCTAATTTCTCAGCCATAGATGGGGTGCTAGATATAAAAAAACAGTTTTTATTCATGATTTCCTGGATAGAACTAGAACTGATGTTGAAAGTAGTAATAAAACTACATGGGTATTGCAGTGGACGATCCTCTA
>NC_056731.1:957591097-957636097 GCF_019279795.1 Protopterus annectens
CTGCTACATAATACAAACACTCTGTCAACAATCACCATAAGTACACAGACCTCACAACTGTACAGACTACAACAGAATGTCCAGGTTTTGTCCTCAACTATTAGGCCTCCTATAAATTATATGTCTGGCAGTCTGATATATCACTGGCTTGATATCAGGAATTATATCAGTACATATCCACCTCTTACTGCATGACATATGAACAAAGGGTGACAGACTTGGGGGACAGAGGCACAGACACAGGGCCAATATTGACAAATTGCAGTTATAAACTGAGAACATTGCTGGTGTAACAGGGTTTGTTGTGACATATCTCTTCTGTGGGATATGAAGTCAGTAACACACATGGATGTTACCATGTATTGATTACAATCATTAGAGTATGCTACTGCATTTATAAAGACAGAAAATGTGTGAGTAACACACCAAATCTAAGAGTCCAAACTCTGGCCAGTCTGCAGATAGCCCTACAGTTGAGAGTTTTCTCAACCACATTAACACTGTCATGCCAGACTTTAAACCATGCAGAACATCCATGTCCACACAAACCCTGTTAAAGCAACATTACTTCAAATGTAGAACAGCATATACGTACATTCTGTCCCCATGTCTGGAACATCCCCCTCCAGTTTGTTGGCCTGTCTCCACAGTGTTTGTTGTAAGAGGTATTTCTAAATACCCTCTGTGACGCTGTTTGTCACACACCCACATGAACTCATGCTCACAGTGAAGGAGAAGGGCCAACACCACTTGCAGTGCTTACTTATAGGAGTGTGTGTCCATGCAATTGACTGTAGGAATGATACCAGAGCTGTTCCACATGCGTTTAGCAAGTGGAGGACTCCAATTCATACACAGGCCATCAACTGATCATGAGCATTACCTACCAAAGTCAAGCTACTGCATAGGCAAAACAGATGCATTTTTCCACATCTACCAGAAAGGGGGGAGAGAGAGAGGGAAAGAAAGGAAGATAGAAAGAGCCAAGTATGTTTGTGTATGATCCGTGGGTGGAGAGAGGTCTCTGGTTATTATAATGGTTGGCTATATATAAACTTATGGCTGTGAATTGTCTACAACAACCTCTATGGTGTTTGACAACTGTTGGCCTTGTAATGTGACATTGGGAAACATGGGTCCTCAATATGAAAATGTAGCAAAACCCACACTGCAATGGATTTTATTTACACAATCACCCTAACACCCACTTTCCAGTATTCAGTTTCAAACCCCTACCTAGCTATGCATTGGTACTATAGTGTTTCACAGTTATCACGAGCATCATGGAGCTTATATGCTGTAAAGCTGTCCAAAGGTATCTTTGAAGGTGAGTGACATTAACTGCAGTGCTAAAGGAGGGGTAAGGGAAGTGTACTACATGTGAATGACCACAAAATCAGGTGTCATCAAAGATGCATTTACTCTCACACACAAGAGTGCCACGGAGCTTATATGTTGGGGAGCAGTCCAAAGGTATCTTTGAAGGTGAGTGACATCAGCTGAAGAGCTAAAGGTGGGGTAAGGGAAGGGAAGTACATCTGAATGACCACAAAATCAGGTGTCAACAAAGACTCTCACACTCACATTACCACAGTTGCCAGGACCAGGGTGAGAACTCCTACCTAACTAGCTTGCTATACTATGGTATTATGCAGTAATAGCAAGTGCCATGGAGGTTATATGTTAAAGAGCTGTCCAAAGGCATCTTTGAAGGTGAGTGACATCAGTTGCAGAGCTAAAGGAGGAGTAAGGGATGTGTAGTACATGTGAATGACCACAAAAACAAGTGTCAGCAAAGACTCACATGCACATTATCGCAGTTGCCAGGACCAGGATTAGTACTCCTACTTAACTAGTTTGTTATACTTTGGCATTATGCAGCTATCGCAAACACCATGGAGCTAATATGGTGGAGAATTGTCCAAAGGTATCTTTGAAGGTGAGTGACAACAGCTGCAGAGCTAAAGGAGGGGTAAGGGAAGTGTAGTACATGTGAATGACCACAAAATCAAGTGTCAACAAACACACATGATCATAATTGTCAGGACCAAGCTTAAAACACCCACCTAACAAGTTTGTTACATTACAGTGCTATGCAGTTAACACAAGTGCCACAGAGTTATAGAGCTGAGACTTGGCCAAAGGATTATTTCAAGGTGACTGACATCAGCAGACATGCTAAAGTAGGGCAATGGCAGGTGTAGTGAGTGTGACTGGCCTCAAAATCATTCATCACCACATACACACACACATTATCACAGTTGCTATGTTGGGGATTAGAACTCCTACCTAACTAGTTTGCTACACTACAGTATTAAGCAGTTACCGTGAGCACAGTGGAGCTTACAGGGTTGTGATTTGGCCAAAGGGTTATTTTAAGGTGACTGACATCAGCTCATAGGTTCATAGGTTCATAGGTTCATAGGTTTATACTAGGCTATCTGCCCTAAGGCATTTATAAGCCTAGCCCAAATTTTTGTGGCTTACGCCACCCCTTATATGAAAAAATACTGTGCCCATTAGTTTGTTGTGCCTCTGTCCAGCAGTGACACAGATATGATTCCCGGGGTAAACCTACGATCTCCCATCCACAGGTCTAGATTTCTCTTGAACAGAGTCAGCGAGGTGCTCTGCCTCACATGGACCGGGATTTTATTCCACAGCATAGGGAGTCTCTGAGTGATAAATCTATCCCTCCAGCACATCCTATTTATATCCGTGCTAAGGTTTAAGTCGCTTGCTCTAGTGGTTTTGGTGGATTTGGATTTTTGAGGTGGAGCATGTCCATTAATATCGGGTTGGACATGGCCTTGTATGTCAGGCACATGTCACCTCTGAGCAGACGGTATGCGACTGAATAGAGCTGGAGTTTCTTCAATCTGGCAGCATATGACAGATTTTGGAGTCCTTTATCCTTTTGGTGAGGAACTTTTGGGGTCTCTCCAATTGCTGCAGATGTCGGGTGAGATACATCCCGAATGGGGCATTGTACTCGATCATTGGTCTGATAAGTGAAGAGTACAGGGGAACAATGACCTAACTAGATCTGGATGTGAATCCTTCATGATCAGGTGGGCAATGTAGAAGGTCTTTCTAACCACTTTAGCAATGTGAGTGTCAAAGAAAGGCCACTGTCAACCTGGGTCCCCAGGTCCCTGATAACCTCTTCTGTGCTTAGTGGATTGCCACCTATATGGTAGCTTGGGGTTACCTTGTTTTTCCCGAAGGGTATGACTATACATTTTTGGCGTTTAACTTCAGGCCATGGCTCTGGCACCAGCTATCTGTTTCCGTGAGTCCCTTCTGAAGGATATCCGTGTCCGATGCACTTTCCACTATGGCGCCCAGTTTGCAGTCGTCTGCAAACTTTGTCAGCCAAAGTCCTCCCATGTTGGCCTGTACTTCTGAGAAGTAGATGCCAAACAATAGGAGGCCAAGGACCGAGCCCTGTGGGACACCACTTGTGACCAGCTTGGAGTCTGACACAGCGCCAGCAAATCTAACCCTGTGGGTTCTGTCCTTAAGCCAGTTTGCAATCCATCTTGTGACATATGGGTTTACATTTAAGCTGGTAAGTTTTTCTACAATACCCAAGTGGGGTATTGTGTCGAAAGCCTTTGCAAGGTCAAGGTAGGCTGTATGGACTGTTTTTCCCTCATCAATGCCCTTGGTGACTGTTTCGAAGAAGTCGACCAAGTTCAAAAGGCATGATCTTCCCTTGACAAAGCCAAACTGGGTCGGGTCCAATGTCTGCAAGTCCCCTATATCTTTGTTTATGAGCTCCATTATGATCCTCTCCATAGCTTTGCAGACTAGACTTGTTAAGCTTATGGGGCGGTAATTACCAGGGTCCGTGAGGCGCCTTTGTGGAGTGGGACCACAGTTGCCGTCGCCACTCCTTGGGCACATATCCTGTGGTAAGGCTGAGATTAAACAGCTGCCTTATGCGGGTTTAATTCCTCATTTAGCTCGTAGCACACAGCCGGGGACACCATCCGGTCCCATTGATGCTGTGTTTATAGCTTTAGAGAGAGCAGCTTTCACCTGCGCATTTGAGATGTCGGGAGGCTACACTCAGCTGGGATAGTTATCTCTCCTTTAGGGAGAGGGGGTGAAGTTTGCACTGAACCTGTCTGCCAGTATGTTGGCAATGTCTGTGGGTTCAGTGATTTTGTATCATTTTGGACTAATTCTGAGCATATCTGGGAGTTTCCACCCAGGTTCCTAACATAGCTGAAAAAGGCCTTATGATTGTCCTTTGAATCCATGGCAATTTTTCTCTCAAAATTGGCCTTAGTTGATTTTATGAGTGCTCGTATTTTTTTACTAATAATGATCAGGGGTGACTTCCCTTTTATGGGTTTTGTTCTATCATGTAATAGCTTTCTCCTCTTATTGTAAAGTTTGTTAATGGCTGGGGTCCTCCAGACTGGACGTTTGCCCTTTGTGGAAAGAGTCTTGGTTTTATTTGGGATTGCCTGATCCATGCAGTCCTGGAGGTGTTCATAGAAGGCATTTGTAAGGGCTTCCGCAGCTTGGGTTGTGGTTTCCTCTGGCTCAGGGGCCTTGAAGGATACCACACCAGTCTTGAGTAGTGTGAAGTTTGCTTTAGAGAAGTTCTTCACTATGGTCTTTTTTGTTTGGGGTGGGGGCGGGATGTGGATTTCCAGTGAGATTAGTTTATGATCAGATCTCACCAATGAGGGATATACTTCCGGTGTGGAGCATTTTGTCCCCATGTTGGCTGGCGTGCTAAAGTAGGTCAACAGCAGTTGCAGTGGTGTGAAAGGCTTCAAAACCATTCATCTCTGCACACATTATCACAGTTGCCAGGAACAAGATTAGAACTCCAACCTAACAAGTTTGCTACACTATAGCATTACGCACTTATCACAAGTGCCACAGAGCTTATAAATAAGACTTGGCCGATGGTTTATTTCAAGGTGATTAACATCAGCAGGCATGCTAACATGGGCAATTGGAAGGGCAGTGTGTGTGAATTGGCCATAAATCATTCCTCTGGAAATACACAAACACACACACACACACACACACACACACACACACACACACACACACACACACACACACACACACAGTCACACATAACTTTACATTTGACAGAACTAAGTATACAAATGTTACATGAATACTGATTTGTACTATTGTGCTGCACAGTTGTTACAAGCACCACAGACATTACAGGGCTGAGGGCTACCAAAAGGAATGTCTACAGTGATTGACATCAGCACATCATGTGATATTCGCCAATTGGATGTGTAGTGGGTGGGACAGGCCTCAGAATAGAATTTTCTCTGTCACTGCCTGTCTCTCTCTTCCCCACATCTCTGTGTGTGTATGTTTGACAAATTATAGTGTGTTGGACTTTGATATGTGTGAGTATTCCTATCCAATATGTGCGTGAAACATAAATGGTGTACAATTTGGTGTGTGTGCACAGACATTTGCAAATGTCAGATGTGTATAGTCCACTGTGTTGTCAGACATGGGCTTCATTTCTCTAAGTGTAGGAGCATGCCCAGTATGACCTTCTGTACTGAGTGTGTGAATCCATTCATGGTAGGGTTGTACTCCAGTCCAGGGTTTGGTGTTCTCAACCTACAGATTACAACCTGTTTCTGCAGGATATCTGTAGATAAGTTGACAATATGGAGTCACAATGGGCAACAGATAGTGGGATACTGTAACTATTGCTGTCTGTGCTGCTTGTGTTACATGGTTGGTGTTAGCAGATATATTCAGACATATGTACTGTTTTACACTGTGATGTATTATGTCATCAACTACTGACAGATATAATTATCCACTCACAGTTTTTTACTGGGAAATACAAGATCAATGAAGCTGAGTCCAGTATTGTGATCTGCAGCCTTCACATTCTTGCACACTCCTGCCATTCTGGAGGGGTAGATACAGACACTTGCTGATGGGTCTGTGTAAATAGTCCAGCACTTTGGTACTATGGTGGTTGAGGATCCCCTTCTTGTACATATATCAACTTAACAGAATGGCCATATCCTGCTGTGGCCATACCTCTCAGATGTACAGATTCACCCAGGGTACCAGAGACATGGCTCATATATCTGGTCAGTTCCCCTTCACATTGTGGTTTAAGAGCAGGTTTGTAGCCACCCATTACTGGGTTTGCAGGTAGGGGTAGTATGGGCACACATCAGAGTTTCAGACCTCACACACTCTATGATGTCCATGCATCTACACCCCTCTCTGTTATTCTATCCTCGTCCTAACATTATGCGAGCGATATCTGAAAAGTATCCCTATAGTTAGCCTTTCATTCCAGTGGTATTTATGGATTGGTCCACAGTTCATGCAGTAGGACTGTGGGGCATGCTACTGGGATTTGTCAACATGGCCTTGCATTTGTGTTCTGCTTACTGTGTTAGGTTGTTAGTTGAGACCCCATGAGATACCATACATTGGCACTATGGGTGAGGCACAGGCCTTTGGCAGAGGCCTGTAGGCCATTTGGTAGTGATGCAGGCCATCTGTAGCAGGCCAGTGCATTCTGTCAATGTTACATTCCCAGGCTGCAAGCCAGTGGATTCCCACGGGGTGACAGCGTAAGTGTGCGAGGTGTTAATGGCATTAGTTCCTGTACATAATGACCCATTGGTTTAGATGCAGGCAGGGTGCTGTTTACAGCTAGGGACACATCTGCATAGGACACCCCTTCAGCATGCTGCATTCTGTGGGTATTCCCATAAAGAAGTGGAGTCAAATTGTACTCATTCTGAATAGCAAGGATATGACCTGTGATAAACCTGTGGCTGATGGTGGGGTGAGCTGAGTGCATGTGTGAAATGGAAGCTACTTACATCTGACTCACAGATATGCCTGGGACATTCCACTTATGCTGCCTTGTTCGGGGACATAGGCAGTCTCTCATTACTTAATAGCTGTGGCTTTTGTGGTCTACCAGTGATTGGCCAGACTACATCAATATTCCATACTACCTGGACAATTAATGTGCTGTTAACCTGTCTGTATAATTCCAAATTTGTTTGCAGCTGACAGTTACATTTTATGCACTCTGTCTAGTGAACTTCCACCTGTGTACTGTGTGTATGTATGGGTCCACATTCATGGCATGTCCATCTTTCAGACGGTAACAGATATTGACATCTGGACAGTGAGTATGAATGATTGCTGACATGGGTATTGCTAGGAAGCATTGTGGTTGGCACTGCATTTGTCGGAAAATGGCCCTGCCAAGCACAGTACTGAACATAGCCCACTGAGACACAACCCTCCATGCCTACATGCTGACCACTTCCAGTCAATACTGAACACACAACAACCTACCACACAGACCCCCTACATATTGTACACATGCAACAATCTATCTTGTAGATTGGGCCAGCTCAGATAATCTGTGCTGCACTGATATTACTCCTCACACTTACATGTTACTGTATTTCTACATAGGATTGTGGGGAGGGCACACCTGACAACTCTAAACATTTGCTATGACTGTACTGGTATTTCAGGTACCCTGTTGGCTTTCATTTCATTTTGTATTCGGACCTATCACGCAGACTGGAGGCATATCAGTAGACTGCAGATCTTAGGTTTTATTGACCTACATTTCAGTTTCAGACTTCTTACCCTTCAGAACTAACATACAACTACCAGACCTGTTGCAGTCTGTCTGTGTAGGTCTGGAGGTGGCTGTTCACCACTGCCATCAATTTGATGCCTTAGCTCAGCCTTTCTTTATGGTCATCTACATCAGTCCCTCTGGCTGAGGCTGATGGTGGGTATGTGAGCCTCACTGACATGCATGTGTGTATCCTATGGACACACATTTGGACCACCACATGTACTGTAGTGGAATTTGTCACCTTGTCTAGTACTGCCTAGTATGTTGACACCAGTATTTGTTATGGATTTCATGCTACCCATATAGGTGTCCATTATCTGCTGCCATCTCATTCAGCCACCCGATTCCCTTGCATGCTCGCATCCATATTATAGATACAACTATCAGAACATACTACTCCATTCAGTAACTGATAGGAAGAGTGACTTACCTTGTGGCTGTGCCAGTAGTGAGGATGGTTCGGGAGGGCTGACTATGTTGGATGCACATAATACACTCCCTATACGTGGTAAAGCACAGGTATTGTAATGTTTGGCATCCCTTTTACTGTTTGTGCGAGTCAGAGAGAGGTGTCATTCCCTGGGTCCCTACCGTGTCAATGTATGTGCTATGCATTGCCTCTTTTCTAAGGCCTGGGCATACTGGGCACACCTACTTCTGCCTACATGGGCAAGCTCAGGTAGTTCCTCATCCGTGTCCCTCTGTGCCTGCGATGGCCTTGGCAATGGTGGGGTGGCTGTGTGGCCTTGCTCTGTGCTGTTCTTGCTGCAGCTGTTTCCACAGAATCATATTGTGTAGCATGGCACATACTATGAACATTTGTGTACATGTAGCTGGAGAGTATTGCAAGGCTCCACCGGATATGTCCAGGCAGCAGAACCGTGACTTGAGCATCCCAAACACATGCTCTATTATGATTCTGGTTTGTGCGTGTGCCTCATTATTGAGTTCTTGTTCAGGTGTGTGTGCATTTCTGAGGGGTGTCATCAGCCATGGCTTGAGTGTGTAGCCAGCATCCCCCACTAGGTGGCCATATGTGATGTCCCCACTGGCAAATGACTGGAACAGCTGTGTCATATGCCAGATGTGGGAGTTGTGATAGCTTCCAGATCTGCCAGCACACACATTCAAGATAATGCCCTGGACATTGCACATGACCTGGCAGCTGATGGAGGGGAAGCCCTTGCGGTTTATGTAGACCCTACCCCACTCACCAGGTGGTGCTTTGATGTGTATGTGCATGTAGTCTAAAGCACCCGCTACCTCAGGGTATTCTGTTATTTGGTGGAAGAGACGCATATTGCTGGTCAATGCCTCACGGGTGTTGAGGAAATATATGTGCTCACTGGCATGTGCTGACATGGCATCCAAGAAGTGGTAAAGTACCCTGGATGCTGATGCCTGTGAGATCCCCATGATATCCCCAGTTGCTCTTTGGAAGGTACCTGTGGCTAGTATTCTTAAGCCTACACATACCTTGGTATCCACTGGGATGGGTTCCCCTCTGTTGGTTCTGTGTGTGAGGTGGGGCTGGCACAGCTTAACAATTTGCTGTAGAATGTCCCTGTCCACCCTCTAGCGCTCCACTATCTCCAGCTCATGTAGCCCCTGTTAGGTTACCCTGGGTCTGTACACTCTTCTCCTCCTCCTCACTGTGGGATGGTCATCAGCATTCACATCCTCACCACCCTCAGCATATTGTACATATTGATGTATGAGAGTGACTAACATTTTGTTAGTTTAGTCAGGTAGAATTTCCCCATCTGTGTACACCAGTGGTGTAGAGTTTGTGGGAAAAACCTGAGTGAAAAGAGTTTGCATAGTTTATAGTAGTGTGCTGGGCTTGTCTGCTGCCTGTGCAATTGACTGATTTTGATACATTTCACCTGCCAGCTATTATAGTTCTCATTGATTGCCTTCCTACTGCTGTTTTCCCTTCCCATTGCCTTCCCGTTTAAGCCCCAGGGTGCACCACACATACTCAGTGCTCACATGTGAACTGACCTGCTATTCCCTGTTTTTATTTTTTTTTTTAAATCCAGTGCATGGCGAACATTCCCATTTAAGCAGGGAAAAAAGCGCTCAACAATGTGAGACACATCCCCTTCCTTAGCTCTGCTTAGCTAAGAGCTAACACGGGCTGCAGGGCTCGAATAAGTTTACACCAAGCATGACACACCCCCTACTGAAGTCATCCTCTTGTACTACCTATATGGTTCCCTATTCCTGCACCTGCATGGTTAGGTGCAGGCTTCCAGTAGGTAGAAATCTGTGATTCAGTATAGGTCCCTTCATTTGCATACCCCAGTGTGCAGGTCCATAGTTACAATTCCCAAGCACACCCCTTCCCCTTGGCAACCAGTGCTCTCTTGTCTTGTTTTCATTCTGCCTGCCATTGATTATAATGGCAAAATGCAGATTTCTGTTAAATGGCAGTTTTTCTCTTTTTTTTATTTTCGGCACCTCCGTGTTTGCACGCCGCTGCCCTTAGCTTAAATGGCCAAGATCAGCCAAAATAAAATAAAAGTTTCATTTTTAATTAAATTATGTTGATTTTAATGCCAATGGCCTTATATTTGGCCATTGGCTTGTCTGTTCTACATAATACATGCTTTTCACGAACTGTCATGTCTCTGTTTTGTGAGATGCAAGAATGTATTCGGCTACTAGCCGAATACATTTTTGCACTGACACTGTTCCTATACAAAATCCGTTCAGCTTGCTGGATCACAAAATCACCTCATTTACATAGTTTTCACCAGCAAATGAGGTGACTTGCATAATGAATGGAATTCCATGCAGGAAAAGTGTAGAGCCGCTCGTGCATGCGGAAATGGCCCTATCCTGGATTGCACAGCGGCCATATTGCATGCTGTAGTTGCTATATTGTTCCTGCATGGAATTTGGCCATTTGTGAATCCAGCCCAAGATTTTTATTTTATTTGTTTTAATTTTTCTCAGTATGTGCATTGCTAGGTTAAATGAATATCATATCTAAGTAATATGCCAATTAGAAGTGTTATAGTGCTGGTAATTGTGTTTTCTTTGTTCTTTTATAATGCGTTCTTTTCACAAATCATTTATGAAGCAATTTGCATTTAAAATAAGCTCAAGATCAAAAGAATGATTTAGTTGTCTGAAACTACTTGATTCTCACTTGCTTTACTTCCCACCTGCTATTTGAACTGTTTTGATGAAAACCCATGTCCTAGAATAGCTCAAAATCCATCACTGAAGTTTGTGAAAGCAGGTAGTTTCTGAATCATGGCCACAACAACAAGGAGAAGTGATTTGAATTTTTTTCAAGTGCATATCTGAGAAATCTGATCAAAAATAACATTTATTATTTAGAAGTGAAGAATTGGAAATACAAAAGTTATAGTAATAGTTTACATTGTGTTATATCTGATATATAATTAGTTTGTGTTTTAATAAATGTTAATAGGTTATGCTAAAATGTTATTAACCCCGACTGTATATATTAATGGGAAGGAGTAAAATTAGATGTTTGTTACTGATTAGAAAGTTAGTGGAATTAAAAAGAATAAGAAACTTACAGAAGAGATTAACAGCTGCTGTATGTTGTGAGTTGTCATTTAAACATGTGATACTCAGACCAACAGTACACAATTGGTAAAGACACAGATCTAAATTAGATAGGTATGAATTCTTTTATATATAGTCAAGATTGCATATAATACTCAAATTAATAAGAAGAGCAAACACCTTATAAATAATATACAAAGGGTCTATATTAAATCAGTGAACACTTAAAAAAGTGAACACTGATTTATTGACCCCATGTAAGTGCTTACAATCCCGAACACTTACAACAGCAATTTTTTTTCCCCAGGAAAAAAAAAATCACTGTTCCAAAAAAGAAAAAAAAAACTTTAAAACATTACATAAAGTGGGGGGGGGGCTTCACCCCCACACCTCCCGACATGGGGGGCTGTGCCTCGCACACACCCCCTACTTAAATATACCAACTCTGAGATTGCATTACAGTGACGAAAATGGCAAAATAACGAAGGCAGCCAAGTGATTTCTTTCCCAGGGAAAGAATTCGCTTATATGCTGTTTCAGTATTTTGCCATTTTGTGCTTTCAAGTTAGATCAAGACGCATTTGAAAGAATGCAGCTTCAATCATGTAATAGGGAACCTATACAAATGTATAAGGAAAGAAAACTCTTTTATGTAATATTAATAAAAAGAGTAATATCAGTATGTTAAGAAATGTATACAAATGCTCGATCTCTAATAAAGAGCTAATTATTAAAAATAGTTATTTGATGGAAGATTTTAGAAATGCAAGTTATGTGAAAGAAGGTATAATATAAGTGGAAAAATAAGGCAGAAAAATATATGTTTGAATAGCAAACTGTTTATAAGGAAGACATATATTACATATACTTGCATATGGTAGAAAAGTAAATGCATAAGATTTCATATAATTTTCATAGAAAAATTATATAAAGAATATTTTAAAAAATCCTAAAAACTGAAATATGGTTACATGAACTTTGAAGCTTTGTGCATATTGTATGTCATTGGATTCAGTAAGACTACCTCAAATAACTCACTTCTTAAGTAAGATATGAAATTTGAGTATTTTATTGCTGATTAAGTTCTTTCATTTTTATAGAAAGTAGAGTAGATTTTTCAAGATGTTTGAACCTGGAAGAAGAGAATGTGGGTTGAAATGAGCATTATGTAACTTTTAAATCCAGTATAGGCTGCAAATATTTTTGATTCTGTTGAGTAGCAAGACATTCCCATTAACCTTAGTAATGCATATTTTTTTAATGAAATTATTTAATGAATAGCTTGATATTTATCACATTAAAAGTGTTATACAACAAGCACTGAGAAGATGATATTTTATCAACTATAGGAGATTTAAACTATCAGTTGAAGAAATAGATTAGGAAATTGGAAAGTTTCAATAAGTATCACTGCTGAAATTTAATAATAATAAAACTGAAACTTTAGTGTCATTAATTGCTGGATTGTAAGTTTAAGGGTAAATATAAATATAATTGTGAAGGAAGAATTAAAATGTTTAGGAATAACAAAGTATCAAGATGTGAATGAGATTATTAATCATAATTTTGAAAAACATAATTGAAGAAGTCTTTCTCCTTATTAAAAAAATGGAACGAGTGTTTTTTTTTACTTTTAAGTGCTTAGTAAAGTGATTATATTACCTAACACCATATATATGTTACATTCAATAGCTTTAATGCCAGACCAAAAAAATGTTTAAATAAAATGAAAACTTGATAACTTCATTCTTATGGTATCCTTAAAATCAGAGACTTGTGTATAGAAATCATATTAGACTATGGTAGTATGGTGGAATTAGTTTCCCTGATGTAGAATCTTATTCCATTGCTGCACATTCTTATTCCATTGCTAAACATTTTAACTATTATACGTATAATAAATTATAAGTATGTAACAGTCCTTTCATCTGATTAAAAACATGTTTTAGAAGGAAATTCATTGCAATCTTTAGACTCTGCATATATGAAATCAATTTCAAAAACAGTTAATAAATATGTTTTAAAGCCCATTAATTTTACAATGGAAATTTCTGTGCTTTCCCATTGCACACACCTCTAGATTTGTGTTAACTCAGAATAATGTTAAAATGGATTTACTAAAAAGGAAATGTTTAATATTATGCTCTGATATCTTTGAAAAAAGGAAAAGCTAAGTCACCAGAATGTTTATTGAAAGATTTTAAGTTGGATTGATTTGTTAATCAGCTAATTTTATCTATCAACAAGAAACTAAATTAACTTGTATATAATATGAGTGAAAAATAACAGAATAATCACTCATTATATGAGTATATGAGTACTGTCGTCAAACATAAATTGACTTACAAAGGAAGTCTGTCCAAGTTATATAAGTTAATATAACTTTGATGCAAAATTCTGGAAGTTTTTAGATAGTAGTGGATTGAGTGACTCATTTAATGATAAGAATAAAGCTATGGTATCTAAGACAATTAGTCAGACTTCTTCATGTTTATACTGGAAAAATATTATGTCGATATATATATATATATATATATATATATATATATATATATATATATATATATATATATATATATATATATATATATATATATATATATACATAGAATGCTTGTTACCCTTATAAAATTTCTAATGACTTCATCAGCTTGCTGGAGATGCAGTAAAGATGTAAAGGCTGATTGGGTGCACATCATCATGGATTGTGAAAAAAATTAAATGCTAATTGGGAAGATATACATATTTTTAAGGGGTTATGGCCTGATAATTACTCTTTAACTAGAACAACAGTACTAATGAATGTTCCACTTCCTTTAATTGTAAAAGCCAAACAACAAACACTGTTTTGGAGTGTCATGGCAGTAGCTAAAAAAAGCATTATAAAAAGTTGGAAGTCAGACTCTGCTCCTACATTCAAAAAATGTTTTAAATTTAACAACAATGTGATTAAAATATGGTTTGTAAATCATACTGAGACACTTCGCTGTTGGGATAGCTTGGAAATGTTACTACTGAAATACCAAGATTCTTAATTTGTTAATTGTATTAGATTACTCTGATGATTTAATATATTTCTAGCATTGCGTAACAGTGTATGATATTGAATTTCTTCCTTTCTGTGTTTATATTGTATGCATGTTAATTCAATAAAAAAAATTCTTAAAAAAAAAAAAAAACTTGATCATATGAATCTTAAGTGAAAACAGACAACTGGAGGACTCCTTAGTAGCAAGATTAAATGACAGGTGTGAAAATAGTTGAATGCAACCATATTTACATAGATGAAATATTGACTACAATGCTTTGTTTAATATGATTGTTTCCCCTGATATTATTGACTCATCACTTCTTGATTTATATAAATATGAAGTATGAATGACTTCTTTATTTTTAATGTTGAATATGTTCAAGGGAATTAAACTCAGTGATTCCATGCAAGTTTAACTGACTTTACATGCTTAGAAAAAGTAAAGGTGCACACATGAACGACTTTATTATTGAGCATTTTCATAAAAAGTGAGTTCTTATAACAGTTTTAGTCAACGTGTGTTCTTTATACTTAAGCGGTATTGAGATTAATTTTTCTTTGGGGATGCACAGTTCACTAACAGATTTATAAATTTATTTTTTTGGCAAAATATCCATTTTAATGTTTTCAAAACATAGTACCCAAATAAATACCTATTATGTACTCTTAATATTGTGATGTTGTGAGACCTTGTAATTTACTATGTAATGCTTAGTCTCTACTGCATTAAAGGAAAACTCAGAATTAAATCACTTACATATTATTACTAAAGCATGTGATTTTCTCACATTTGTTCTTTACTTTTCATAACATTTTCCAGACTTTTTTGAGGTCCTACTCCTAATAGATGCATTATACCTTTAATATTGTTTCTGTTAAGGTAAAATCTGTTGGTTTAAATAGCATGAGTATTGTGAAGTATCTGTGTCCCTCAAACAAAGCAAATACCTTAATTTTGTAATATCATCTTGCAAGTTCCAATAAACTCTGGTGGAGAAACTAAAAAAAAAATATATACTGAGGTTTTGGCAAAAAGTTATAGTGTAACCTGGACTTTTGCAGAGTTTGTGCCTACGAGTTCAAGTTTATACGTATTATAGTATTCAATCATCAAAGCATTACAAAACTGAATATAATAATAGCAAACCTTATGAGGATAAAAAATAATTAAGTTGCAGTAAAACAAAGCAAGTTAGAAATAAACATTTGCTATATTAAAATAAAAATACTGGTGCATTTTTTTAAACAGTAGAAAAATGCAACAAATTTGCTAAAGTGATGTCACAGTATAAAATTGTAGTGTTGTACTTGCTTAGCAAACTAATGAAAAAAATCCAGCAAGGCAATAAAGGCCACAAATCATAAATGTCTAAATCAAACAGGTACAGGATTGTCCAGTACAGTAGCCTCAAATCATGAAAGACAAGAGAGATGAGGGTAAACAACTTGTGTGCTACTTTAGGATCATTCCTTGTTACAAAATAGAAAATGAGTGGCTTATGGCTTTACTTTAAAACTATATATTTTAAAAAAAACATTACATTTAAAATTAAGCATACTGAGAAAGTTTATAGGGATGTTCCTAAATGCAATGATATTCAGGTATTACACTGTTCCGATATAATTTTCAATGTAGTCAGTCACAATATTTGTTGAGAAACCTTTGACCTGTGAAATATATGTATATTCTAGTATTCAGGCTAATAAAAATACTTTATCAGTCCATGTTGTCAGTCAATGCTTTGCTAATAGAACCAAATACTGGAACAAACTCCAAGAAATCACTTGTCTGATCAGGATGGGCAATCATTTGACAGCTACTCGGGTGGTTTACATACATACATACATGCATGCAAATATTTCAAGCAAAAGCAAGTGTCCTTCTAGACTGCCAATACACCAGAACAGTTGTCCAGGCTGTTCTTAAAATATCGAAACTAGTATTTGCTTTAATGTAATTTGGTAGTCTGTTCCATGCATCAGCTACTCTGTCAGAGAACCAGTTAGTATACACATCTCATTCCTATAGACTCTTCTACATAGGTTGTCTGATGATTCTCTACTACTTTTTGATAACCCCAGACATTCCCACAGGTAGTAGTCTCTAAATGCCCTATATACCCGAATAATGTCTCCTCTTAAATATCTGTATGAGACATTGTACAAGTTCAGATGTTTTAGTCTTTCAGAATAACTTAAATTTTCACATCCATGGATACCCTTAGTATATTTCCGCTGTACTCTTTCCAGTTTAATCATGCTTGTTTTGTTATAGGTTTTCCATATTGTTATTCCATACACAAGTTTGAGTCTAATGTAACTAACAAACAATGATTTCATCATTAATTATTTCCTAAACTTTATGAATCTTTTTATACAACCTATAGTTCTATAACTACCATTAACCAACTGGTTGATATGGTTAGAAAAACTCAAAGCTGGATCTACCCATATACCCAAGTCCTTACATGAATCTACAGTTTCAATCACTGTATACTGACTTATATATTCACCTTTCAGTTTATGTCTCCCAAATCTCATTTACTTAATTTTTGATGTATTTATCAAATTATTATTTTTCTGTGCCCAAATGATCAATTTAGTCAAGTTCTTTTGCAGGCATGCCATATCTGTAACCCATGTAATCCGTTTACCCATTTTCAAATCATCTGTGTACTGACTGCAAAATACCTCTAATGAAAAAGTTAGATCTGAAAGATACAATCTAAATAAGCATGGGCCTAGGACAGAGCCCTGTGGGACACCCTGACTGTAATCTCAAATTTTACCTGTCTGGTTGCTGTATGATACTTGCCATGTTCTATTTATAAGCCATGAAGCTAGCTATCTTTTCAAGAGTAAAATCATTTCTAGTTGTTCTAATTGATTGATCAGTGTTTTGCATATGACCCTGTCAAATGTGATGGTTAAATCTATATAAATTACATCACAGCACAATTTTCATTTGTAGTTGTTATTGTATTCTTATAGAACATCATATTACAGCTGGTAATATACTGTATCTATTTTCAGAATATTCATGCTGATATATGGTTCAGGCCCCAACCTTTCTAGTACTGGCAATAATTTATCTAATATAACATTATTCATTATTTTTCCACAACATTGAAAGTATACTTATAGTTCTCTATGGCTCTGGGTTTGTCCTACTCCCCTTTCCCTTAAATACAGGTTTAACAAGTGTATGCCTCCAATCTGGAAGAATCTCCAAATATTTATACAACCTGGTAAATAACAGATATAATGGTACTGTAAGTTCATGACAAAGTGGTCTCGGGTCATTATTACTAATTCCATCACCTCCCTGTGCTTTGTTTGGATCCAGTTTTCACAGTTCTTTGTCAAAATAATCTAATTTGATTTTAGTATCTGATGTTACCAGGCTGTCACTAGAACAACTTATCACCACTTTTTTGTAGAGTCAAATTGCTTTGCATAAGATTTTGTAAATGTATCTATAATCTTTTGTCTCTGAGAATAAATGTTAGAATTTTCACACAGTTTATTAATTTGCATGCCTTTAATTCTACTACATCTTATGTAGCAATAAAATGTTTTCTTATTAAACTCAATATCTTTATATAAATTCTCTTTAAATTTATTGTGATCTTGTTCTACGCTATATTTCATTTGTCCGAGTCATAGTTCTACCTCTTCCCCATTTCTTATATTTTTTGTCTCTCACTTTAATCAAGTATTTTGTTCTTATTGAAATATATCCTCCTGATTTTGTGTGCCTATATCCAGATGTTAAACATTTTTTTTTTATTTATGAACCACAAGGTAGCAAATACAGATAAGAAAAAACACTAAATGCCAGGAACTCCACTTCTTTAGGTTAAATTCACAAATCTAGTTTATTCAGCGACTGCAGAATATAGTAGTCAGCACCAATGAAGATAATCCATAAAACAAAAAAACAGCGTGCTGAACCAACAGTTGATATTATAACAGTATCACAGGTATGTGATATAACCTCGTAGCGCCTCGGCCAAACATTCTTTACAGAGTAATGAATTAGATTAAACTTAGCAATTATATATATCAATTAATCAATCAATTAAATGATTCTCTAAAATTCTAATTAATAGAATCAACATTTCACATTCTTAGCTGTATAACAAATATCAAAAACAATATTACATAAATATTGCATAAAACTCTTCCAATTACATTCCTTATTTAAACCCATGGGTTGTAAAGTATTATATTTCAAAATTAAAATAGATTCTTTCTTTCTTAAAAGGTATTTTACCCTATTCTCACTTGTGTAATTAGAGTTAACTTGCTCTAACACCGTAACTTTAAATTTGAAAGGTGCCCCTCCATGTTCAACATTGCTATGTTCTCCCAAAGGACTAACTGTTCTATGATTTTTTTATGTCTCTTATATGTTCTTTGACTCTTTCAGCTAAACTTCTTTTGGTTTCTCCCACATAAAGCTTGTTACATTCACATCTAATAGCATAAATCACACCTACACTTTTACATGTAAAACTTCCTTTCATTTCATTTTTTTCCATTTATTTCTTCAAAAGCTTTAGTTATATATTGGCACATAGAACATTTGCCACATGGCTTAGTGCCTATATCCAAACTTAAATTCCTTATTACCTCATTTGGTGATATTTTTTATTTACTCCATTCAAACAACTTCTCTTTCAGAACTTCAAATTCCTTCTGCATTTTTTACTGAATGCATCACTTCAATTAGTTTTTGCATAGTGAGTGTTTTGCTTCCATATAATCTGATTTTGATCTTCTGTGCATCGGTATAGATTTTAGATTGACAGAATTATCTAGTAACAAATTAACCTTTATAACCCCATGATCACTGCACATCAAAGGTAGTAAAGCTTGACATGAAGTAACAGTAGTTTCTTTAAGAACACAATGTCTAGTAAGTTCTGTTCCCTGAAAGGCGTTTTTTACAATCTGAAATAATTGTTGTTCCTGCACATGCGTTGTAATTAATTTCTTAGTAATGTTGTTGAATCAATAGTATTCCAGTCTGGTTCTGGTAAATTTAAGTCTCCAGCCACTATTATTCTTCTGTTATGTGTTTCTTGCAAGAAATGTATGAATTCTTCTAGGCCATCAGCACTTGAATTTGGTTGCCTATGCACTCCAACAATTGTTATATGTTCCTGGGCTGTCTTTACTGTCACAGTTACACAATCTGCAGTATTGAGGTTATCACTGAGCACATAATACACACAGGTCTCATAACAATCTTTAATTCCTACTATAACACCTTCACCTGATTTTTTGATAGAATATCTGTTACAGTAAACCCATTCATACCCTGGCAGAACTGTTTTCCAGTCATTGTTCTTTAACCATTTTTAACAAACACTAACCACAACAGTCTTGTGGGAACTTAACAAACCTTCCAGTAAAAAAAAAAAAAAAAAACTTTTATTATTAATGCCCCTAGCATCATCTTGCTGTTTGTGAACTGCTAAATGTTCCACCTGGAAAAATCCTGCCTTGTGTTTGTCAAATGTTGCAAAACATCTGCTGTAAAAATTCTCTTCCCTGATCTTGACAAGTCTACGCCATCCTGTCTAAACACGTGCCCAAAGTTAGGCTCAGATGATCTACACATTTCCATTTCTTAAATTGGGACATTTTTTGATGTAGTTATAGATGACTGTCACTGTTGAAATGACACCCTGACCCCATGTGCAAAAATGAAGAAAAAGGGTTGCAGACAGATGGATGGATTTAACAAACAAATCTTTTCATTCAAAGTGACCTGCCTTTCCTTTCTAGATGTGCCTTTCTATGTGTGATTTATGAAAAATATACCCTAACACCTGCACAAGTTATGTTGTCTAAGAGAGTTGTAAATTCCCTGCTAACCGTCAGAGTTTCTTGTGGATGAGATTATTTGTACCAACATAAACAAAAACAGATGCATATTTACTAACTTCAGTGTATTAAAAACTTCAGCAAAGCTAGAACTTCCATTGAGAGACCTCCCAAACCTCTTGCATCAGAGGCACATGGGATATATGCAAATAACTCTTATGAACATCAGGTGTTTCAGCTAATTACCCATTGCTTATTTCATCATTTTAATAGACAATTTCAGGTGAATAAAACCAAACCCCACTCGCTGCGGATATGCACATTTCAGCATTGATATAACCTTGTCAGTACAAGTAAAGTGTTATAAGAAGCACAGGGCTGTTATGCACAGCTAATATCCATTATCATTAGGGTGACTGCAAAAATATCTCAAACAAACTAAAACAAGATGTGAGAAGGTCACTGAAAATCCAATCAGTAAAAACAAAATGAAAACTCAAGCAAAGCTAGAACTTCTACTGAGTGACCTCCCAAACCTCTTGTATCAGAGGCCCATGGGATATATGCAAATTACCCTTATGAACATCAGGTGTTTCAGCTAATTGGTGATTCTGAATGACCACAACTTGTTTCATCATTTTAGTGAACAATTTCAGGCCAATAAAGCCAAACCCCACTAGCTGTGGACATGCATATTTCATCCCTGTTATGACCTCATCAGCACAGCACAAGCAGAGTTTCGACTAAGCATAAGGAGCACAGGGCTGTTATACCCAGCTGATACCCATTATTATTAGGGTGACTGCAAAAATATCCCAAACAACAATCTAAAATAATAAGTGAGAAGGTCACTGAAAAACCAATCAGTAAAAACAAAATGCAAACTCCAGCAAAGCTTGAACTTCCACTGAGTAACTTCTCAAACCTCTTGTATCAGAGGCACATGGGATATATGCAAATGACCCTTATGAACATCAGATGTTTCATCTAATTTGCAATTATAAATACCCATGACTTGTTTCATCATTTTAATGAACAACTGCAGACCACACCACTACTTGCAGATATGCATATTTCATCCTTGTTATGACCTGCCCAGCATAAGCAGAGTGTTTGTCTAAGGATAAGAAACACAGGGATTTTATACCCAGCTGATGTCCATTATCAGTAGGGAGACTGCAAAAATATCCTAAACAACAAACTAAAACAATAAGTGAGAAGGTCACTGAAAAATCAATCAGTAAAAACAAAATGAATACTCCAGCGAAGCTAGAATTTCCACTGAGTGACCTCCCAAACCACTTATATCAGAGGCAGATGGGATATATGCAAATGACCTTTATGAACATCAGGTGTTTTAGCTAATTGGCGATTCTGAATGCCCATGACTTGTTTCGGCATTTTAATGGACAGTTTCAGGCCAATAAAGCCAAACCCCACTAGCTGTGGATATGCATATTTTGGCCTTGTCATGACCTCATCAGCACAGCACAAGCAGAGTGTTTGACTAAGCATAAGAAGCACAGGGCTGTTATATATATCATTAGGGTGACTGCAAACACTCTGCTTGTGTTGTGCTGACAAGGTCATAACAAGGCCAAAATATGCATATCCACAGCTCGTGGGGTTTTGCTTTATTGGCCTGAAATTGTTCATTAAAATAACAAAACAAGTCATGGGCATTCAGAATCACCAATTAGCTGAAACACCTGATGTTCATAAGGGTCATTTGTATATATCCCATGTGCCTCTGATACAAGAGGTTTGGGAGGTCACTCAGTGGAAGTTCTGGCTTTGCTGGAGTTTTCATTTTGTTTTTACTGATTGGTTTTTCAATGACCTTCTCACTTATTGTTTTAGTTTGTTGTTTGGAATATTTTTGCAGTCACCCTAATGATAATGGACATCAGCTGGGTATAACAGCCCTGTGTTTCTTATGCTTAGTCAAACACTCTTCTTATGCTGTGCTGATGAGGTTATAACAAGGCTGAAATATGCTTATCCATAGTTAGTGGGATTTGGTTTTATTGCCCTGAAATTGTCTATTAACATGATAAAACAAGTCATGCATGTTTAGAATCACAAATTAGCTGAAACACCTGATGCTCGTAAGGGTAATTTCCATATATCCCATGTGCCTCTGATACAAGAGGTTTGGGAGGACACTCAGTAGAAGTTTTAGCTTTGATGGAGTTTTCATTTTCTTTTTACTGATTGATTGTTCAGTGATCTTCTCACTTATCACTTTAGCTTCAGTGTATTCTAAGATCTTTCTCACATTCTCTGTTTTGCTGCTGGCAAGCATAACATTATCTGATGTTCATTATTTTTTCTGCAAATCTAAGTATTAGTTCCTCTAATAAGTGAATCTCCAATTTCAAGAATATCTTTTCTGACCAGATCTGAAGAATTTTCAACTTCTAAATCAGTACTATCTGCTCCATCTATTGTTCAAAAGTAATAATCATCATCACAGTTAGACTTATTAAACCAACTGTTTGCACTGCTTATTACACTTGCAAGTATATAGTACTCATCCAGTTTGGCTTGGACATCCAGAGTTTGAGCCATGTTGTCATCTTCTGTCTTTCTCTTTTTTTCTTACAGTAATGTTCTATCCTTCCTTGTTCAATTTTGATTTCTTCCTTTTCACCTGTGCCTTGCCTCTTTTTTTTTCTCTACATTCTCTTTTGGAAAATTATGCCTTTTCCTCTAGATGAAAGGTTTTCTGGTAGAAGATGTTATCATTCCCTGACTCATACCTCTCAACTGTGGAGATTTTTGAAGAATGTCCAGATTTTTGCCTCATATTTTTGGCCCATTTTTCATACAACTGGGGTTGTGTGGCAAATTAATGGCCAATCATTAAAGATTAATGTTACAAATAATGACAGACATTTGAGTTTCAGACTTCATTATCATCATCATCTTCTTTTGGCTGTTCCCATTAGGGGTCTCCACAGTGGATCATCTGTTTCCATTTCTTCCTGTCCTCTGCATCTTGCTCTGTCACACCAACCACCGGCATGTCATCTCTCACCACATACATAAACCTTATCTTAGGCCTTCCTCTTTCCCTGTTACCTGGTAGCTTCATCCTTAGCATCTTTTTCCCAATATACTCAGCATCCCTCCTCAGCAAATGTCCAAACCAACATAATCTTGCCTCTATGGCTTTGTCTCCAAACCTTCCAACCTGGGCTGACCCTCTAATATACTTATTCCTAATCCTGAGCACCCTCATCACATCCAGTGCAAATCTTAACATCTTTAACTCTGCCACATCCAGCTCTAACTCCTGCCTTTTTGTCAATGTCACTGTCTCCAACCATATAACAGCTGGTCTCACTACACTCTTGTAGACCTTCCCTTTCACTCTTACTGGTACTCATCTGTCACAAATCACTCCTGACACTCTTCTCCACCCAATCCATCCTGCCTGTACTCACTCTTCATCTCTCTTCCACACTCACCATTACTCTGACCTATTGATCCCAAGTATTTAAACTCATCCACCTTTGCCACCTCTACTCCTTGCATCCTCACCATTCCTCTAGCCTCCCTCTCATTCACACACATATATTCTGTCTTAGTCCTACTGACCCTCATTCCTGTTCTCTCTAGAGCATCTCTCCATCTCTCCAGGGTCTCCTCCACCTGTTCCCTACTCTCACTACAAATCACAACGTCATCTGCAAACATCATAGTCCACGAGGACTCCTATCTGATCTCGTCTGGCAACCTGTCCATCACCATTGCAAATAAGAAAGGGCTCAGAGCTGATCCTTGATGTAATCCCACCTCCACCTTAAATGCATAGGTCATTCCCACTGCAGACCTCACCACTGTCACACTACCTTCATACATATCCTGTACCTCTCTTCCATACTTCTCTGACACTCCCGACTTCCTCATACAATACCACAACTGCTCTCTAGGCACCCTATCATATGCTTTCTCTAAGTCTACAAAAACACAATGCAACTCCTTCTGACCTTCTCTGAACTTCTCCATCAACACTCTTAGAGCAAACATTGCATCTGTAGTGCTCTTTCCAAGCATGAAACCATACTGCTGATCATTAATCATCACGTCCCTTCTTAACCTTGCTTCCACTACTCTTTCCCATAACTTCATGCTGTGACTGATCAATGTAATCCCTCTGTAGTTACTACAGCTCTGCACATCACCCTTATTCTTAAAAATCAGTACCAAAACACTTTTTCTCCATTCCTCAGGCATCCTCTCACTTTCCAAAATTTCATAAAACAATCTGGTTAAAAACTCCACTGCCATTTCACCTAAACACCTCCATGCTTCCACAGGTATATCATCTGGACCAACAGCCTTTCCATTCTTCATCCTCTTCATAGCTATCCTTACTTCCTCCTTGTTAATCCATTGCACTTCATGATTCACTTTCTCCACATCATCCAACCTTCACTCCCTCTCATTCTCTTCATTCATCAACCCCTCAAAGTACTCTTTCCATCTCCTCACCACACTCTCCTTGCTTGTGAGTATGTTTCCCTCATTATCCTTTATCACCTTTACCTGCTATACATCTTTCCTAGCTCGGTCCTTCTGTCTAGCCAATCGGTACAGGTCCTTTTCTCCTTCCTTAGTGTCCAACCTTTCATACAACTCTTCATATGCCTTAACCTTAGCTTTCGCCACATTCAGACCTCATACCCTTCAAAAAAGCATGCTAATGTAAAACTTGTTATTCTATCAACTTTCTAAGTTTGTAAGAGCAATATTTAAATATAGCCCATATTTTTGTGTCTTTGTCCCACTTTTATGTTTGGCTTTGTCCAGATTTCTTGCTCTAAGAGGTTGATAGGTATGTTCCTTGTAATCTGTGTGTTACATAATAAAGCAGTGTCCTTTTTAATACGTATTCTCTTTGCAGGCATATTATAGACGATCACTTTATTTTTCTTCCTTGTTATTTGTTGTCAGCTTCATCATTTCTTTTTGTTTACCATTTTCTTCTGTATGCTCTGAATCTTGAATTGCTGAATACTTGTATCCAGAATTCCAAAGTTGTCAGTGGTATTATTTTGTCCAATATGGGTTGAATGATCTCTACTTGATAACAGAAACTACATTTACTAAATGTGTCTGCTCTTTGCCTAACATTATTTATCTCATCAGTCCAGCCATTAATATATGTAATAAACGTTCCCAGTTGCACAAGTACAATGGTCATCACTGAGTCTAGATTTACCACTAATAATGTCAAGCAAATCTTCCAGCTTTTGACATGAGGAACACAGTTGACCAGTGATATCAGGTGCTACCTTTAAATACACAAAGCATTTAGTATACTGTACTAGATATTTATGCTTTAACAAATCATTTATTGTATACCCATTTAAGGAATTCATTTTCAGCTCCAAATGAATGAAGAATTCTAAAAGAAAAGGGTAATCAAAATCAGTTACCCCATAATTCAAAGAGATTTTAAACCAACTTCTATGAGAAAAATCACACAAAGCATATACAACTAATTGTTAAATTAAGTAGAAAAAGGTCATTGCTCTGACTGTACCAGTTGTGAAATTTGCACAAAACCTGGAATTCCTTTACATCACATGCAAATGTGCAGTAACTTCTATCCAGTAATGCTCACAGTCACACCTCTTTTTAACAGTAAAGATCAATAAATTACAAAAAATAGGATTATTTCTGATAATCTCTGAAATTTCCTGCCTGCACTATTGCTGAATTACAGCTGACTAGGCCGCTTGGGATGGCTAGAGTTTGCATGTCTAAAACCTACCCCAGTGAAAATTAGAGGTAAACTAACAAAATATAAATCAAAGTAAAGCTTACTGATTATACAAGCTATACATTTCTTTGTAAAAACAGTGAAAGATAGTGGTAAAAAATAAAATATACATAAAAATAAACCTTCTGTAACTAGGCAATTGCACAGTTAATCACAAAGCAATACGAGATTGCATAGGTAAGCTCTGGTTTGAGACTCTTTGCTGTTATGTCCCATTTCTCTGATGCTTCTGACCATTAGCCAGGGAAGGGATATGCAATGGACTTACCACAGAACTTCGACAATGGGACTTTGACTTCACATGAAAAAGCCTTCCTGCTCTTCCTGAAGCACATATTAGTGGTTTTCTTTCCTCAGTATCCAGCAGAGAAGTTTGCATTACCTTATCTGCTCTCAGTTGTAAGCAATACTCCCCATCCTCACCCCAGAAGGGATATGCTGGTCATGCCTTTTCACCTCTCCCTCTCCATACCTTGCTGCTTCAATGCCATGACTGCTAATCAAACCATAATCGATTGGATCAGTCAGGGCTACATTTTTCTATTTCATGAAACCATGATCTACAAGTTAATTAAGATTATGTGCCTAGACTTAGTGAATTATGCTACTATCAAGTTATCAGCCCACTCTGCTCCATGCGTTTTGGAGTCACATTTAAAATGACAAAATTATTACTGTTTTCCTGAGAAACAAGTATTTGCTTTAGCTCTGTTTTCATAAAATTCCATTAGCAATATGTTTCAGATATACTTTTTTTAATTTTTGGTCCCCTTAGATCTCATCTGACTTGCCTAAACCCAGTGCCCCATGTCAGTGCCAGGTCTACCAGCCATCCTCATACCACCAGACTACTCCAGGATTGCTGGGACCAGTCATGGATTTTAAGGCATTTTGGGGACTTCAACATCTGTGCTTCCTTAGCGAAGGGCTTTCTTTTATATGCTCTACCCACTACCTTATCCTGCCCCCATGCTCATCAACTACATTCAAAGGCAACTCCCTTCTTTGAACCATAACAAGACAAACCCACCTCCATAGGTATCACAAAGGATAAGAAACTAAGAGTAATGCTACTCAATGCCAGAAGTCTAAACCTCAAGATGCACGCACTTGAAACTCTCCTTAGCATGGAGAACATCGATATCTGTGTAGTAACAGAAACCTGGTGCAAGGCTCCCGAGAGCACCCTAGCACTACCAGGTTATACCTCATACCACACTTTTCAGCCCCAAAACTTGGACCGTACCACAAAAGGAGAGGGAATATCAATATTCGTCAAAGATACCCACACCTCCAGGTTGGTGGCACAGCACGAAGCATCAGAGACTATCCATGTGCAACTAACAGTGGGTAAAACTGCCTTCCAGTTTATAGCCTGCTACAGACCACCCTCCCAAACCCAGGAACCCCACTCTGCCTTCCTGAAAACACTGGAAAATATAAAGGTCTCTCCAAACACCATTATATTGGGCAACTTCAACTACCCAAACATAGACTGGGAGCATTACTCTAGCTCCAACACCCTAGCCCAAAGGTTCCTAGAATTTATAAACTCAAATGCTATGGAACAACTTGTTACCACTCCCACAAATGGGGAAAACATACTGGAACTGATCATCACCAACATGGGGACTCTATGCTCCAGACCAGAAGTGTATCCCTCACTGGTAAGATCAGACCATAAACTAATCTCACTGGATATTCACATCCCGACTCCACCCCCTGCCCTGAAAACCACAGTGAAAAACATCTCTAAAGCAAATTTCACACTCCTCAAAACCGAGGTGGAATCCTTCAAAGCCCCCGGGCCTGTGGAAAATATGGCCCAGACTGCAGAATCCTTTATAAATGCATTCTATGAACACCTTCAGGAATGCATAGATCATGCAATCCCAAATAAAACCAAAACCCAATCCTCCAAAGGCAGACGTCCTGTCTGGTGGACCCCAGCCATAAACAAACTATACAATAGAAGGAGGAAGCTACTACATGATAGAGCAAAATCCCAAAAAGGGAAGGCATCTCTGATCAGTATTAGCAAAAACTACGGGCACTCATAAAATCATCTAAGGCCAGCTTCGAGAGAAAAATTGCACAGGACACTAAGGATAATCACAAGGCTTTCTTTAGTTATGTTAGGAACCTGGGTGGGAATTCCCAGATATGCTCAGAATTAGTCCAAAATGACAAAAATACACGAACCCACAGACATTGCCAACATCCTAGCTGACAGGTTCAGTGCAAACCCCCCCCCACCAAAAGGGCAAATATTTATCCCAGCAGAGTGCTGCCCCCCTGACATCTCAGATGCTCAGGGAAGAGCTGCCCTCTCCAAAGCAAGAAACACAGCATCAGTGGGACCAGACGGTGTCCCGGGCTGCATCCTACATGAACTCCAAGAAGAGCTAAACCCAAACATAAAACTACTGTTCAATTTCAGCCTTACTACAGGATATGTGCCCAAAGAGTGGCGTACAGCAACAGTGGTCCCTCTCCACAAAGGTGGTGCCTCAATGGATCCTGGCCCCATAAGCCTGACTGGCTTGGTCTGCAAAGCTATGGAAAGGATCATCATGGACCTCATAAATAAAGATATTGGGGACCTACAGACACTGGATCCTACCCAGTTTGGCGTTGTTAAGGGCAGATCCTGCCTCTTAAACCTGGTTGATTTCTTTGAAACAGTCACCAAGGCCATTGACGAGGGGAAGGTGGTCCACACAGCCTACCTGGACCTCACAAAAGCCTTCGATACAATACCCTACTCGGGCATTATAGATAAGCTCACCAGCTTAAATATAAACCCCTATGTCACTAGATGGGTTGCAAACTGGCTCAAGGACAGAACCCACATGGTTAGAATTGCTGGAGCCATGTCAGACTCCAAACCAGTTACAAGTGGCATCCCACAAGGCTCAGTCCTGGGACCTCTCTTGTTCGGTATATATTTCTCGGAGGTACAGGCCAACACGGAAGGACTGTGGCTGACTAAGTTCGCAGATGACTGCAAACTGGGCACCATAATCGACTCTCCAGCTGACACAAGCATCCTCCAAAAGGGCCTCATAGAAACAGACAACTGGTGCCAGAGCCATGGCCTCAAGCTAAACGCCAAAAGTGTATAGTCATCCCTTTGGCAAAAACAAAGTGCCACAAATTACCACATAGGTGGTAATCCATTAAGTACAGAAGAAGTAATTAGGGACCTGGGGACCCAAGTTGATAGCAATCTCTCATTTAACAACCACGTGGCCAAAGTGGTTAGAAAAATATTTTATATTGCCCACCTAATCATGAAGGGATTCACATCTAGATCAGGGGAGGTCATCGTGCCTCTTTACTCATCCCTCATCAGGCCCATAATTGAGTACAATGCCCCTTTCGGGATGTACCTTACCAGACACCTGCAGCAACTGGAAAGACCCCAAAAGTACCTCACCAAGAGGATCATAGGGCTCAAACAAATGCCATATGCTGCCCGGTTAAAGAAACTCCAGCTCTACTCAGTGGCATACCGCCTGCTCAGAGGCGATCTGTGCCTGACGTATAAAGCCATGTCCAACCCGGAATTTATTGACATGTTGCACCTCAGAAAATCCAAATCCCATCAAGCTATGCATTTGAGAGACTTGAACCTCAGCACTGAAATAAATAGGACATGCTGGAGGGACAGATTCATAACCCAGAGGGTGTGTGTGTGTTTGTGAATATTGTAATGACAGCATGATAAAGATATATGCTAGACATGCATTTCATTTTTTATCATGATGAGAAGTCATATAGCCACAAATGGGTAAAATGAAATATGGAGAGCTCTCTGCAAAATGACTCTGCATTTTGTTCCTAAGTAAAAAATGCCATAATTTGGTTCTCAATTTGGCAAGTTTAATGAAGAAGGCAGAAAACTGTAAAGACACCTAGGTGCAAAATGCATTGAAGACACCAAACATACCCATAAGTATAAAAATCCAACTCAGTGTTTCTGTATTTATTTATTTATCTTATCACATGAAATTGATAAAGAGCATTATAAGTTTTACAAAGTTTGCCTCTGGGTTGAAATATATATATTCATCTATCTATCTATTTATCTATCTATCTATCTATCTATCTATCTATCTATCTATCTATCTATCTAATTTATCTTTCTGTCTGCAAACACACACACACACACACACACACACACACACACACACACACACACACACACACACACACATAAAATTCACAGACTATTCTAAACTATCATGGCCAATCATAGCTCTCAAATGTCCATATTTTCATAGAATGTCCAAATTTTTGCCTCATATTTTTGGCCTGTCGCTCATAAAATTTTTTTTTCTGGCAAATCATTGAGGAATGAAATCAGAAAATAATGGCAGACATTTGAGTTTCAGACTTCATACCCTTCAGCAAATTCATGTTAATGCAAAACATGTTATTCAATCGACTTAGTGTATAAGAGCAATATTTTAAAAATGTCCCTGTTTTTGAGCCTCCCCCCATTATTTATGGTTTTGTCTAGATTTCTTGTGCTGAGTATGTGGGCTATTTAAATTCAAATATTTTTAAATAAATAAATAAATAATTATTTGCTAACAAGTACAAGATGAGGAAGATAGCATTATTTTAATACAATGCATAAATTATGTTAATAAGATGCTGGCTATGCTGTATAATTAAGCTACTTTTGCATCTACTTATGTACTAATAACTTAAGAAGACACTGTTAATCTTCATTAATACATTAATGGATCCAAACAAACACAGACTTAGAATAACACACTGAAAGCATGAACCAACCCCAAATCCACAAAGTATTTATACTTCGTGGATTTGGCATTGGTTCATGCTTTAGGTGTGTTTTATTAATATATTATTTTTTATGAGATGCACATTAATGAAACTGTTTGACTTTCTTTTCATTAATTTCTGCTCTGCATATACCTATTATATATGACATTCCTAAAATACAGTGCTGCTGACCTGTGCACATATCAATATTGTTTACTGGGAGATAGGTCACTGAACCAATTTGTTTATATGTGGAACATTTGATCAAACTACTTATGAGACACAGACAAAGGTGTATTATGAATAATCAAGACTTTTTATTTAAGCCATGGGAAGTTGATAATAATGGAATTTTTAATTTTGTCAGTTACATTAAAGGTAAAATCACTCTTCATGATTTGTTAACTCCACATGGATTTATAAGCCAGGCAGGAGTTTTTAATGAAATATGGCAATTTCACTAGTAGGTATATTATGTAGGTTTTCATATGTGTGGATATTTTTATAAGCAATATTTTATTTAATGATGTCTACTATAAGCAAAATGTAGATGCTACAGAGGCATGGCAGCATAAATCTTCTGCCAAAATTGCCAATTTTCTCTGGATATGCATGTGAGTGCGTGTGTGCGTGTGTGCGTGTGTGCGTGTGTGCGTGTGTGTGTGTGTGTGTGTGTGTGTGTGTGTGTGTGTGTGTGTGTATGTGTCAGTAATACTTCAGCTGTAATAACAACATGATAAAGATATATGCTGGATGCACATTTCTTTCCTTATTGTGAAAGTCATATACCCAAAACTGGGTGTAATGAAATACGGTGAACTCTTTCTACAAAATTGAATGTTAAGTTGTCTATCTCACCTTCATTCTTGCTGGCTCATTCTGTTTACTGGCTCGAGGCTACCCCTTATCCCATAATGCCTAGCGATAGCTACCCAGATCTCGTTTGCCACTTCAGCTGCGAGGTATAATTTTTCTGGCTCAGGCTTGTATTGAGTTTTTTGTGTAACTTTTTCACTAGAATTTAACTTTTCTAGTATTTTATTATTAACAATAGTTTTGTTTCTGTGATAGATAATTGTTTATCTTATAGCATCCCTTTCTTTGTATAACTCGTTTAACTTAGAGAGTTCTCCCCCACCCCTCCTCTTCTTGTCAGGTTAGCCGTTTAAGTTAGAGGCTTTCCTTCTGTTTTTTTTCTTATAGGCTAGCCATATAAATTAGAGGTTTTCCTATTATCTTTCAAAAAAAAAAAACCTTTAGCTATAGTCTTTCTAGTAGGTGTGTTTTTTGTAGACTGTATATTGCTTCTAGTTATTGTTGACATAATTGATTTTCTTTCTTCTGTAAAGGATGTCAAAGGAATCCAAGGTTTCTGGGTTCAAGAATTGTGACTCATGCTGTCAAAAGATGTCTCTGACAGATGGGCACACTTCTTGCATCTATAGTTTAGGTGCTGTGCACCTGCAGGACTCTTGTTCTATTTGCCATGCCTTTAGTTCAAGAGTCCTGCAGGAGTGTAAGACTAAGCTGATTCTTAGGGGTCTTTTAAATCCCTAGGACTCACTAGCCAAGAGCTCACAGCCAGTGAAATCTCCTACATCCACTAAGCCGTCAGCTCCAGGTTTGGAGCCGTCTTCGGTTCAGGATTTACCTTCTAAGTCAGTTCCGGCTGGCGCCAACAAGGCAATCTCCCTGTTGGCTCCATCAGAGGCTTCGGAGCCATCACAGAGCCACAAGAGGCTGAGGTCTCCTTGACTAGAACCAGTGCATTCGGCTCCTCGGTCTCCTTTACTTCAGATCGAGCGTAGTCACCGATCCTCTCACTCCTCTTGATCCTCTAGACTGTCGGATCATGATGTGGAGAGAGTGGTTAGTAGGTTACGAAAGTTGCAGGCACTAGCTAAATTGTTGTCCACAACTCCTCAACAGGTGTCGGTTCCATCCACTTCTCTCGATGTTCCTCCTCCGACTCCAATGAGTCCGAAGCCAGAGTTCATTGGGGTTCGAGTAGTAGAACCGTCGGCTCCGATAATTCTATCTCCTTTGGTTCTGGCGTTGGCTCCGATTCCCCCGGTGGTACCTTCCATCGAGGGATCTGGTTGCCGGGGCTTCCTCGTTGGCTCAGAGGGGGCGAGTGGCATCAGACTCTTGTCCGACCCCATTCTCCCTCTCAGAGCTTCGGCGCAGGTGAGCTCGGCTCCAACATCGGCCTCAGAGCCATCTCCCTTAGTGTGGAGAAGGATTCCTATTTCTTTGAAACCGGAGCTTTCTCTGCATTGTGGCAGGGATGCCTTCAATGTCATGCAGAGTGTGCTGTCCCCTGAGTCAGCTCCACTATCAGCCCCACCGGCTCCATCCGCTGTAGTGCCTGTGCCAACCTCTGCCCCTCCTCCAGACCCTAAGCATAGGGAACCATTGCTCCAGAGCACCCCATTGGGTGTTTTCTCATCTTCTGAGGCCTCTCCTGATCACTCAGAAGAGCCCCCTCAGAAGAAAAAGTGTAAGAGGAAGCACATTGACTCCCCCGCGTCTGTCACTTCTGATGCAGACTTAAATGATTCAGAAAGGTCCCTGAGATCCCCCTCTGAAGATGTTTCCTTCTTGGACATCCTAGCAATGCTTAAGCAGAGGGGGAACTAGAATCCCCTAGCCCCTTCTGAGGATGAGCCTGTATTTCTGGATGCCTTCGGTTCCAGACCTTCCATCTCCTGAGTGTCTCCGCCTTTTGATCCACTTATGATGGTGGTGGCTCGAAAGGCTTGGTCAGCTCCAGATACAGTGGAACCAACTCCGAGGAGACCTAGTAAATTCATTACAGCATCCCAGGATAAGCAGTTCCTTTCAAAAGGTGTCCATGTTGATGCTATGGTGGTAACAGCAGCCACCAAAAAAGAGTTAGTGGAGACCTCTTCGTCTGTCCATCCCCCTAATAAGGAGTCTAGGATGATGGACAGATACGGGAAGTGAATGTTTGCTTCAGCGACCTTCTCTATGAGGTCACTGAACTACCTGTGTCATTTTTCCCGACTTCAAAGGGATCTCCTTAAAGAGCTCGGAGATACCCTCCAAGATCCAACAGCTGAGGGAGCACAAGTCAAGGTAGCTTCCCAGCTAGCAACACTTAATTCTGTTGTTAACTCTTCCATGAGGCTCATTTCCTATGCAGCCGATGGGGCGAGTAGAGTCGCAGGTACTGGGGTGGCTCTTAGGAGGCATGCATGGATGCGACTCTGCAACTTTGTGGAACCCTTTCGAGCATCCTTCACCAACACTTCCTTTGATGGTTCCTTTCTTTTTGGGCCACAGGTGCAAGACACTTTGACTAGGTCTGAACAAGAAGGCAAGACTCTCTCTGCCATGGGAGTCCATTTTTCCACTCCCTCTAGACCTTACCCCCAAGGGTCAGAAGAGTGGGAAGATGTGGTTCCATAAATCTCAGGGAGCCTTTCCTGACACATGTAGTGATTTTTCCTCCAGAGGCAGAGGGGGAAACAAAAATAATAGATGTCACCCTCGTAGCAGAGGGGGTCCGCAGAACCAGGGCAACAGAGAATCCTTCTCTGATAAGCCCTTCCAGTATCCCTGAAGGGTTGCCTGGCTGCTCAACTCTGGAGGCAGTTGGGGGAAGACTTTCGCTGTACCCAAAAGCCTGGCAAAGTTTAACACAAGACAGATGGGTACGGTACGTTATATCCGGATGTTACAAAATTCCCTTCCATCAACCCCGTTTACAGTCAAGGAAGACCCTTCCAGATGTTCCACCCAATCTGAAGGAGCAAGCAGTAATAGAAGTTTCAAAACTGCTAGAAAAAAGAGCCATCTAGGAAGTCCCGGCAGACCAGCATGGATCCGAAACTTACTCAAGGTTCTTTTTAGTACCAAAAAAGACAGGGGACTGGAGACCGATTCTGGATCTCAGCAGACTCAAGAGGTCTGTGCAAAGAACAAAGTTTCTTGGATGTGCTCGATAGATCTTCAGGACACGTACTACCATATAAAGATGGACAGGCACCTCAGGAGATATCTTCGCTTCCAGCTGGGGGCCAGTCATTATCAGTTCAGAGGTCTGCCCTTTGGTCTCACCATAGCCCCCAGGGTGTTCACCAAATGTATGGCAGTGGTCATGGCTCACCTGAGGCATCACGGATTCCAGGTTTTTCCGTATCTAGGTGACTGGCTCCTTACTGCTACCACCAGGCATCAACTCATACAAGCACGGGACTACACAATCACAATCTGCTCCCAGCTTGGCATTACAATAAATTTTGAAAAATTTGCCTTGTTGCCCTGTCAATCTATCACTTACATAGGAGCAAACTTAGACACAAGGGATATGTTTGCAAGGCTACCACTAGAAATGGTGTCCACAATCCATCAGCAGGTGCAGGTCCTGATGCAGAGCAAAAGGATCCAAGTCAGGTATGTCCTTCAAACTCTGGGTTCCATGGCAGCAGCCATTCTCCTAATCCCACTAGCACACTTTCATATGAGAATTCTTCAGTGACTTCTGTTTACGCAGTGGTATTTCCAAGAGCTACCCATGCCTTACATGATCATGATCACAGATGAATGCAAAAGACATCTTTCTTGGTGGATGGTCTCCCTAGTAGTTACTCGGGGCAGACCTTTCATACAACCCCCTCCAGTAACCACAGTGACGACAGACACCTCCCTGATAGGGTGGGGGGGGCATTATCTGGGCAGGACAGTCCAAGGCACGTGGCAACCTCATGAGTACCATCTGCACATAAATGTCCTGGAAATGAGAGCTGTGCTCCTGATGTTGCAAGCCATTCAACACTCTCTTCCTTCTGGGACCATTGCTATTCAAACAGATAACATGTCAGTGGTGTGGTACATCAACAAGCAGGGCAGATCCAGATCCTACCCCCTATGTCGAGAAGCACTCAGACTTTGGCAGTGGGCGATTTCCTCCCAACGTTTTCTGATTGCGACGCGCATCCCCGGGAGATCCAATGGCATAGCAGACAGGCTCAGCAGAGCTATCCTCATGCCTCACGAGTGGTCTCTGAATCAGGAAGTTGTGAATATTGTTTTCCACAAATAGGGACAGCCTTGCTGTGATCTTTTTTCCACCCCCTTCAACAGCAAATGCAGCAACTACTTCTCCCTTCTTCCGCTTCTGGCTCACATACCCAGAGATGCTCTAGTACACGATTGGCCCCAGGGACTTTTTTATGCCTTTCCTCCTTTCCCCCCTGATAACCAAACTTATACGGAAAGCAATATCATTGGGTTGCAAAATGATCCTCATTGCTCCCTACTGACCTCGATGGATATGGTTCCCTTTCCTGCACCGTTACCTTCTCGATCAACCCTGGAATCTGGACCCAATTCCAGACCTCCTGGTTCATCAATCAGGCAGGTTGCATCAGTCCCTCAGAACTCTCCAGCTCACAGCTTGGTTGCTTCACTTCCAACCTTAGCTAGGCTTCCCAGCATTTTCCCAGCAGTCTGTGACATTATCGTCTCCTCTCACAAGTCTACAACAAGAAAAACTTAAGCTAGCAAATGGAAACGTTTTTCTTGTTGGGCAAAGGCTAGGAATGTGGATCCCTTTTCAGCCGCAGTCCACGAAATCCTGGAATTCCTAGCACACCTGTTTCACTCCGGATCAGCTTCTGCTATGATCAGGGTACAAATGGTGGCCATTTCTAACTTTCATGTTGGTTTTTCGAACTCTAACATTAAGTCTCATAAGCTCTGTAAAGCTTTTTTGAGATGGATAACTCTTCTTAGGCCTCCAGTGAGAGATCCCCCTCCTCCTTGGGACCTTAATTTAGTCCTAACCTCCTTAATTCTTCCCCCTTTTGAACCAGCAGTGTCCTGCTCTATCAGTTTTCTATCTTGAAGACACTTTTTCTGGTAGCTATTACTTCAGCCAGATGCGTCTCCAAACTTCAGGCGCTATGTGTTCACCCTCCATACTTGATTTTTCATAAGGATAGGGTTGCTCTGAGGACTAATCCTTTGTTTCTCCCTAAAGTCTGCTCAGAAAACAATTTAAACCAATCTATAGATCTTCCTCTTTTTTCCCTAATCATACCAACAAGGCAGAGTACAAACTACACCAATTGGACGTTTATAGGCAATTGCATTTTTACCTGCACAGAACTAAAGAAGTAAGGAAGTCGGACCAACTATTCCTTTCTTATGCCTTGGGCAGACAAGGTCTCCCATTTTCCAAGGTAACCTTGTCCAGATGGTTGTCACACACTATTTCTTTCATTTATCAGTTAAGGAACAAAGAGTTACCTATTAAACCAAAAGGTCATTCTACTAGGGCCTTGGCTACCTCTGTAGCCTTCCAGTATAGGTTACCCATGAATTCCATCTATGCATCTGCCACGTGGGGAAACCCTTATACCTTTATTTCTCATTACAAGTTGGATATGGTCTCCAGGAGCAGAGCTCACTTTGGTTCCACTGTTCTGAAGAGTCTGTTCCACTGAGCCACCCAGGATTTTAGGTGCTAGGGATGCTGTCCCAACCAGCAAGAATGAAGGCGAGATAGACAACTTAACATAAAGAAGTTATGTACCTACCATAATGTTCTATGTTAGTTGTCTTCATCTCGCCTTCCTTCTTGTGTCCCACCCTCCGTCCCCCTGTCCTAGTGGACCGAGAGGAGTTTTTCTGTTTCACTGGCTGTGTTTTCTCTTGTTTCCTCTATTGACTTAGAGAATATGGCAGGTATAGTCAACTGATTTTTCACTGGTTTATTCTGTTGCTATGTCTGGAGTTAGCAATTTCAAATGAGATCTGGGTAGCTATCGCTAGGCATTATGGGATAAGGGGTAGCCTCGAGCCAGTAAACAGCTCTCGAGCTATTGAAGATGGCCGAGTTGGAGCCGAGGATCGGCTCTGATCTCAACCAGCAAGAAGGAAGGCGAGATGAAGACAATTAACATGGAACGTTATGGTAGGTAAATAACTTCTTTTTCAGCACTCTCTGCATTTCATTCCTAAGTAAAAATTACCATGCATTGCTTCTCAATTTGGAAAGCATAATCAAAAAAAATGCAGAAAACTCAAAAGACACACAGTTGCAAAATGCATGTAAAACACCAAACGTACTATTGAAGATAAAAATCCATCTCAGTGCTTGTGTATTTATTTATTAATCTTAACATATTGATAAAGACTATTATAACTCTTACAAATTGTGTCTATGACCTTAAATGTATATATGGAGCTATCTATCCTATTTGTCTAAGTATCTATCTATCTAATCTATTTTTCTGTACACACACACACACACACACACACACACACACACACACACACACACACACACACACACACGACATCTACAGACTACTCTAAGCTAAGGTGACCCATTTAAATTCAAATATTTTTTAAATAAATAAATATTTATTTGCTAATAAGAACAGGGTGGGGGAGATAGCATTATTTTAATACAAAGTATACATTAAGTTAATAAGATACTGACTATGCTGTTCAATTAAGTTACTTTTGCATCTACTTATGTAGTAATAACTTATGAAGATTCTATTAAAATTCATAAGCACATTATTTTTTCATGAGGTGCACATTAATAAATCTGTCTGACTTTCTTTTCATTTGTTCCTGCTCTGCATACACCTATTGAGCATGAAGTTTGTAAGATACAGTGCTGCTGACTCATGTTGAAATCAGTAGTGTTTATTGGGAGATGGGTCACCAAACAATTTTGTTTATATGTGGAGCATTTTATCAAACTACTTATAAGACATGGCCAGAGACATATTACGCATACTCAGTTCAAGCTACGGCACGCTGATGATGATGGAATTTTTCAGTTTATCCCTTACATTACAAGTAGACTCACTCTACATGACTAGTCCATCTTATGCAGGAATATGTAATGAAATATTACAGTTTCAGTAACAAGTCAGTTATGTAGGTTTGCATCTTTGTGTATAGTATTATTATTATAAATAATATTTTTATTTTATGATGTTTATTATAAGCTAAATTTAGGAACTTTAGAAGCACAATAGTGGTCCTTCATTACATTAATATATGCTTAGCCAGGTAGGAAGAAAATGAGTTTATGTGACTGCCTTTTCAAACCATACAGGATACAGCTGTCATAAAGCTGATATACTTTTCTGTGATCTAGCATGATGGATGATTTATAAACTGTTTTGAATTAGCTGAACAAAATAATAAAGAATATGAAGTTGCTGATAAATTACAATTCTGAGATTAGTTTTTTAGATGTTGGAGACAGTAAAGACAGGTAAAATAATAAGATACACATTTATATTTCCCTCAGCATACATGTATGTATGTATGTATAAATGTATATTTATATATCTATCTATTTAGCATGAAATAACATGCACATGCACAATGAATTTACTAGTCACAGATGCTGTACTATTTGGTATTTACTGCTAATGGAAACATTTTTGAATGGTTTAGTTTTCTTGAAGTATAGTTTTATAATAGGTAATACTTATGTAAAAAAATATATATTGGAAAGAGTGAGTAGTGAGTATTCCAGGCCAGGGCAAATCATTTGACACCACTCACCAATACCCATTTGTGCTAATCTTAATTCTACCCCTGCCCCTCACCCCAGCCTTACACATTACAATAATAATAACCTTTTTCTGTGCAGTACTACTATTCAAATAGCACCTGCTCTCTGGGTTGATTCGATGGGGTTTACAATAGTTTTTTTTAATGAAAAATAATTATTATTGTTTCATTATTTGCTCTTAAAAGTATTTTAGTGCTTCTTGTATATACTGTCTCTTTTTTTAGTCATTTGATGTTTATTCTTTTGTATATTCAAGTTTCTGAAATAATCATCTTTTGTATATTCAAGTTTCTGAAATAATCATCTTGGTTTATATTTAATTGGTCCATTAAGTTTACCATTTTTATGTCTTTTTAGCTAATGGATATATTTATTTTATGTGTTTATGTCAGTTTTTTTATGTGCTGTATATAACATTAATGTTTTATTACTGTATCATAGTTCCCAGTCCTGACACATAAAGTCCTGAACATGACATTCATAACAGGATAGATTCCAGAATAATGGTGCAGCTTTGCAGAAGTCATCAAAACCAGCATGCTTGCCACAGCTCATGTTAATATGAAATATAGGTGAGTATTTTAATTATCACATTGTTGACTGCAACTCACTGAGCAAGATATAAGATATGATGATGAGGAATATATAGGTGTAAGAAGCCCTACAACAATGCATGCACAGGCATGCTCCACAGAAAACTTTGTGTGTTTAATTAGACATTTACGTGCATAACTGACTATATACTGTCATGCATGTTATAGGAGGCCAATGAACTTATCCCCTATGGAATTACAGTTTGCAGGGTATTTGATGCTGCATGCATTATGTTCAACATACATTTTCCTTCTTGTATTGTAACAGTTTAAGAATATGGAGGACAAACATAGAGCTTTTCATGTCAGACACCAATGTCATACTGGGTATCCCCCAACACTCACTGGGTATGTGGCTTTGTATGCATGGTGGCCAAGAACAGTGTAAAAAGCACACATTTACACAGTATTTATGCAAATGTACATGCATTATACAAATGGCATGCAGCACTGATGACCAGAACCCATATGTCACACAACACAGAAGGCACATTGTACACTGATATGGTGCAGGCAGTATATATCTGTGTGACCTTGTCACTAATGAGGATATCAAGAAAAAGGTAAGCTGAAGACAGGACAGGCATATAGACATAAAACATTCCCATGGAAAGTGGTGCATTAGATGGTTAGATATATAGAAAAAGCTTTGCGCGCTACAGTATGAATATATTATCTGTGCCATATGCTGTATGGACAGCCAGGCTGTAAACAGCCAAACATGTCTAGCAGTATTAGGGACAACAGCATGTGGGTACAGCCCTGCACAAACTTCTGCAACAACTCCTTAGAGCATGCTACAGTGCACAACACTAAGTGTCTGTGATGTCTTACAACAGACTTACATATATAAGCATCATGTGATGTAAGTGGGTTAAGCAGAGAATTTAATTTGCATATGGTATCAGACTAAACCAACATGTGTACATATGTATGGGAATACATGCAGGGTCAGCTATGGCATGAAACATAGCAGATGTAACTCTAGAGTCATGTGTGTGTATTGACACATTGGGAATGACATAGTCCAAGAACCATTACACTGAATGGGAATCATGCAGTGGCAGTGAACCTTGAACAACTGCAGGGTGACACAGATGGATTGCCAAAAGCATGTTCATACATTATGCATAGTTGCACAGCACACAGCAAGTCAGAGGTTATAAGGAACTGTGGCCAGATAAGCTAGGAGGCACAGAATGATAGGGGTACACATCATGGCCTTACCAGTGGGATGAGTTATAGTGGTTGCTGTATCAGAGACTCCAAACAACATGACTAACATTGATGACAGCAGTGTCAGTGGATAGTCACATGATGACTCGTAGATACCACAGGGCAGCATGGCTACTGGATATCCACAAGAATAATACAGCACAAACTGATTAAAAACTATCACTTTTATGACACATCATTGTCCATATTTCTGTATATAACACTGACTATACACCAGTGTTGATGTATGTGTGCTGTCATTGAGGCAGTCTAAAATGTCCTTTATGGGAATGAGCATTATAGGAGTATAGATGTGAATGTGTCAGTCCACTGTAGGTCCAACAGGCTGCATCCAGATATCTGCATCTCCTATATATACATTAACTGGTATGAAAACACTAATGCTAAGTAGTCAATAACAGGACTATACATTACAGACAAATGCTGGCAGAACGTGATGTGTAAGGGACTGCACAGAAAATTCTTATCCATGAGAGAGAACATTTTGCTGGGGCAGACTATGGCCAACAAGGTCAGCAAACCTAGTACTGAAGGCCTTTTACATCATCTTTGCCATCTCTCTCAACCCTTTCTGCAGCATGGTCCACATCTGCTCCTAGAATACTGCATGGATGACTTCATGCATCACTTCACTTAAGTCTCTACCTAAACCTCTGCATTTAACATGGCATGGGTTGGTATAATGTCCTGTAAAGCAGCTGGTGAAAGGTAATGCATCTGCCACTGACTCCACCATATTACTTACAATAATCTATGCTGATGTAGTAGATCATCATCCAAGAGATGGGCTGTCCTCTGGTCAAAAATCTACATATAGACATGTGCCACCTGCATACCACATGCAGCTACCATTCACAGCCTGGCAACACTAACACAGATCAACTGCAGTACAGTACAGTTTATCTGATAAAACGTAAACAGTCAGAATGGATGCATATAAATATCCATGAATAACAGCTATGCAAACAGTAACAGACATATACCTGTCAATGGCATACTTGCAGCGCTATTATTAAACATGGCAGACAGTATGCAAGGAATAACAATACATACACTGCACCTAATGGCTGGTGGTCCGTGGACAGTACAACCATGCCAATGGAGCAGGAAACATCAAGGTGACAGGTGCACTATGCATGTTAACAGTGCGTGTGTTCATGGTCCAACAAAATGCAACAATTGCTCTACAAACCTGCATAAAGTGCAACAGTCAGTGTATACTCACCTGTGACACAATTGACTAAATTACCACACCGATATGGAGTCTGTGGCATATGAAGTGACATTCAGCACAGTGCAGACTGTGTTGTACACTGACACAAAATGCAGCATGCATCATCCTATGTCTGTGGATGACAATGAACTCCAAAGCTGAAGTTATTTGCAGACATGTGTAAAGTGTCAGCATAGGTGTGACAAATGCCATCCTGTGAAAGTGGTCAGTATACTACCATCTGGTACATAGAAATATGGCTGCATATGCTGTTCATGTGTCAGTACTATGGAAAATAAGCTACTATATCAAATGGGTGTGTGTACTAACATGCATTAGGTTGCTACCATCGTATATGGTGATAACCCATACATGGATAGCAGATCAGCTGGATTTTGGAATGCAGCAACAACAAGAGGCAACAGATGGATAACAACTACATGTTGTCATGATACTAATGTCACTGTTGACTTATGAGGATGCCATAGAAAACAGACGTTGTCCATAAAATTGTATATGAGTATTATGTAGATGCACACATATGTCGCTTACAGAGTGCAGACATCCACATATTTTTCACTACACCACTACACACCACATAGGTAATGTCCTATATATCATTAAGTAAAGAGGACACCATTGTTCATTATCTGTAATGTTACTAGAATATGCCATATCAAGGACAAGGGTACAGTAAATGACAGCAGCATGTCACGTGTGTGTGTGTGTGTGTGTGTGTGTGTGTGTGTGTGTGTGTGTGTGTGTGTATATATATATATATATATATATATATATAGGTTCATAGGTTCATAGGTAGGTACTAGGCTATCGGCCCAATGGCCTACGTAAGCCTAGCCAACAAGATTCCCTGGCTTTTGCCACCCAAGAAAGTTATTTCCTGTGCAACTGTCAAGTAGAGACACAGAAGTGTATTTCCTATTTCCCATCCACTCATCAAGATTTTACTTGAAGAGTGCTAATGAAGAACTTTGCTTGACATAGATGGTTAGCCTGTTCTAGAGTATGGGAAGTCTCTGGGAAAGGAATCTGTCCCTCCAGCATGTCCTGTTTATTGTGGTGACAAGGTTTAGGTCCCTAGAGCGTGTAGCTCGGGGGGATTGGAATTTCTTTAGGTGTAGCATGTCCAACAGCTCTGGGTTTGACACAGCTTTATATGTTAGGCAGAGATCACCTAGGAATAGGCGATATGCTACAGAGTAAAGCTGGAGTATTTTGAGACGGTCAGTGTAGGGCATTTGTTTGAGGCCAGTAATCCTCTTTGTGAGGTACTTCTGTGGCCTTTCCAGCTGCTGCAGATGTCTTGTGAGGTACATTCCAAAAGGGGCATGTTACTCTATAATGGGTCTAATGAGTGTTGAGTAGAGGGGAACGATGACCTCTTTTTTCCTGGATGAGAACCCTTTTTTGATGAGGTGTGCCATGTAGAAGGACTTTCTGACTACTGTGGTGATGTGACTATCAAAGGAGAGACTACTATCCGCCTGGGTCCCACAGTCTCTTATCACACATTCGGTGTTAAGTAGATTGCTGACTATGTGGTTGTTCATGGGTACAGAGTTTTTACCAAATGGGATGACACTGCACTTTTTGACATTGAGTTTGAGGCCATGGCTCTGACACCAGGCATCTGTCTCAGCGAGCCCCTTCTGTAGGATGTCCACATCATAGGGGACTTGACTATGGCTCCTAGTTTACAGTCATCTGCGAACTTCTTTAGCCAGAGGCCTTCTGTGTTAGCCTGTACTTCAGAGAAGTAGATACCAAACAGGAGGTACTCCACTTATCACTGCTTTGAGGTCATATTTGGAGTCTACAGCTTTTACAGTGTGGGTTCTGTCAGTGAGCCAGTTGGCAACTCATCTTGTGATGTAAGGATTTATCCCTAGTTTAGTGAGTTTAGCTATAATTCCAGAATGGGGGATGGTGTCAAAAGCCTTGGCGAGGTCAAGATTGGCTGTGTGAACCACCTTACCCTCATCTATGGCTTTGGTGACTGCTTCAAAGAAGTCGATCAGGTTCAGCAGGCATGATCTGCCTTTCACAAACCTGAACTGAGTGGGATCCAGAGTTTGGAGGTTACCAATGTCTTTGTTTATGACTTCCATGATGATACGTTCCATGGCTTTGCAGACCAGGCTAATAGGTCAATAGTTCCCAGGATCAGTGGTGGCTCCCCCTTTATGGAGTGGGATAACTGTTGCTGTGTGCCATTCAGTGGACACAAAGCCTGATGCGAGGCTATTATTGAACATGGTGCTTAAGTGGGGAGCCAGTTCATTCTGAAGTTCGTGTAAAAAGCAGCCTGGGATGTTGTCCGGTCCCATAGATGCTATGTTTTTGGCTTTAGATGGTGCAGCTTTTTCCTGCATAGTTGTGATTACAGGGACTCTGCATTCTTCCTGTATAGATATGGACCCTTTAGGGGGCAGGGGGGGGGGGTAAAGTTAGCACTGAACCTATCTGCCAGGATGTTGGCAATATCAGTTGGTTCTGTAATTTTTGTGCCATTGTGCTGTAACTCAGAGCAGATCTGGGTGTTGCCATCAAGATTCTTGACATAGCTATAGAATGCTTTGTGGTTGTCCTTAGAATTAGTGGTGATTTGGTTTTCATAGCTAGCTTTGGAGGAACTTATAAGGGATCTCAGCTTTTTACTGAGACTGACCAGGGAGCTCCTCCACTCGTGGGATTTAACTCTCTTTTTCAACAGTTTCTTCCTGCTG
>NC_056731.1:957641097-957659946 GCF_019279795.1 Protopterus annectens
TTCTATGAGTATTTGAATAGCATTACTTTATTCCTCAAATATGAAATAATATATTCTGAGAGTTCTTTAAATTTTTTGGATGTTCAACTACAAATGATGAGGTCTGGCTTGGAGACATGTATATATAAAAAAGATGTACAAGTAAATAAATATCTATATAAAAATAGTATGCACGCATGCAAAAAGGGCCTTTAAAAGTGTCCTTAAAAGTCAATATCTATGAGCCAGTAGGTTGAATACCCAATCAGAGGTTTGTGAGACTCAAATGCAGGAAATGACTAATATTTTTTTTGAGAGAGGTTCCAATATGAATTAAATAGAAATGGCTAGTAGGGAGGCTCTACGGTTAAGGAGTCTAAAGCTAAACCTTATTTTTCTAATTCGACAACTACTGCTTCTACTGATATTGGCAGGGTCCAATCATAACCTTTAAGGTACCTTATGACCTATAGTAGGGCTAGTAAGGTAATAGAGAATGTTATTAGGAGTAATTGGGACATCTTAAAGGTCATATCGGGCCATGAAAATTGGCTCTCGGATAGACCTATGTTTAACTATCGTAACTGTAGTCATTTGAAAAACACTTTGTGTTATAAAGACTTCTCTTTAAATAATAATACTATCTTTACTTTTAAAAAGAAGGGTACTTTCCCTTGTCATAATTGTTCCTGCTGTTCTAGTATAAATCAGTCAGCAGAATTTGTACATTCTGTGAATGGCATGACATTTTTTTTCCACTATACTGCAACATGTAATACATCAGCCATTATCTATCTTGCTACATGTAACAAATGTTTTGGATTTTATGTTGGAAAATCAGTTAGAAGGCTAAAAGATAAGATAATATTCGTAGGAAAATATTTACTAATTCTTTAGCCAAACATATTAGTGAAACTGATTATACTCACCAGTTTAGCTTCAGAGTTATACATGTTATATACCCAAATGCAAGACATGGTGATTTAATAAATTGTGTAGATATGAAGGAATATGAATGGATTATTTGACTGGAAGTGGATAAATATCCAGGTTTAAATAAGCAGGTTACATACTTAAACCAGTTTTGAAAATGAAACAACAAAAAGTGAAGAAGAAAGGATTTTGTATTATTTATGTATGTGTTGCTGCTACTGTGATTTTAAAAGCTTAATTGGTGTTTTGAGTGTTGTTTCTGATAGATTGCTGTGTCATGTGATGTGATTGAATTGTATTTAAAAATGCTGTTTTATAGCTATTTTATGTAAGACACTGACGAAGGATAGTTTATATCTGAAAGCTTTGTCATTTTATTAAAGCTTTTTGACTGTGGGGAGTACTACTTTTTTCTTGCTTGGAGTTGCTGTTATTTTGTATTCCTTCACTTCACCACTGGCTCACCTTTTTCTAGTGATGCTATATAAAGACACATGCAGCATGTCAATGCACTTATGTCAATGGTAAAATTATGATACACACACACACACACACACACACACACACACACAAACACACATATACATAATAATGCCTGTACTATACAAAGACATGCAAAATGCCCTAAGGTATAGGAGGTGTAGGTCAAACATAGGTCTGACAATCATTTCACATGAGCAAACGTATGGCACAGTGGATAAACTGTCTCCTCAAAGCACATATGATCATCAAATTGTGTATTAAAAGGACTTGCAAATATGGCATCATTACAAAGACAACACTGGTTCACATATCACATGCTGTTAAGGGCACCTGTGAAACAATGCAAATGCTGCTATACAGCTCATAGTGATTGTATGTAGTAGTTGATCACAAAAAGAAATAGTGCCACACACTATCACTGCACATTTCCCAATGACACACAGATGTATGTCCATGTTCCAGTACAGGAGCCAGTTTTGACCATAATTTATAGACATATGACTTTGCTGTGTGTACCACAGGTCCTGAAAAGTAGACTATGGTTTATAGAAAGCAGTATGCATATATCATGCCATGCATCAAGCAATGCACAGGTACCACTCATATACCCAATGTACTCTACAAGATATGAATGAATCTGACTGTACTACAACAACAGTGCATGGCAGGGGAATATACAGTATATACAGAATACCTAGCACTCTGCAAACAAGAATGCACACAACTTACAAAACATAAATATGAGTGTGCCATCACAGTGAAAAACATATGTGTATATAATAAGCTGCTACACTTGCATGGAGTAATGTGTACACATTATGTCATGGCACACAGAGTACACACACTTCACAGGACAGTGTCACAAATATCTGCTATATTCAACATAATGATTTATGTATAAGTGATATGGATGGAAGCACTATCCCCCACTTATTCCTATGTTGCAATAGATAATGGGTAATATGCAGATCATGCATTGTACAGACATCTATAATGTGAAACATGTTCCTATATTAAATCAGTGGAATAGATGGTATATTTATATGTCATAGACATTTGATCAATAATTTCAGCAGAGTCACTGACATAAGTGGACCATGGGGAACAAACATTCACACTAATTTACTTATGTATTTATTTTATATTTGATTACCAGGTTGGTCTGACTGGGCAATCAGGTGCCCATTTTCAGCAGAGACCCAGGTAGAAAAGCTCAATGTACATGGCTGTCATAAAAAACAATATTCACTGTATGTTTAGCAACTAACTGGTAACTATCCTACCCATAAATGTATAGTTACTTAGGGTAACAACTAGTATAGATGTTCAGCCTCCCACATTTTAATGACAGCTGCACACAGTTCCACTCAGATCAGCCTTGGCATGTTTGGACTACTGCAGTGTCAGATACTGGCCTTGTCCTGGTACATTGTACTACATTGGTAGGGCTGCAGTCTGTTTCAAGTGCTTGTGGCTATGCAAAGGACAGTGCACAGTAGCCAATACTTTGGCAATATATGTGCACACACAAGTATTATTACTACTACAATGTCACACTGGCAACATGAACATCAAAGCATCTTAATACAACATGGACTAGTGGAAGCAGTGCACACACACACCTACTATCCTCAGTTGCATAAGACAAAGTCCCACTCTGTGTGAGGAGACCAAGAACTATGCATGTTGTATTGCCAACCCATGGCATGCTTTGTCAGTACCAGTTCTGACTCCTGTTGCTGTAAATGTAACTGTGGTTTCATTATGCATAACACGGAAGTGCATCCTGGAAATATATAAATTGTACAGTACATGACATGTCACTATGATAGTACTAAAGTCATCACATCCTGCAGGTTATCTTATTTCAGGCATTTAACTAAAACATAGAAAAACAAAGCTACACCCGATATGCATACATCTGGCCAGGGTGCTGTCTGTACTGGATTCTTCATTAGAGCATGATGGAAATAATCTGATATGCAATAGTGCTACATTCACCATTTGAATGGCATAATTGTGCTGGATGAGGCTGGATATTGTCACAGTTGTTAAGACAGTTGCATGTTATAATACACAACTGGTAAAAAAAAATCCATGTTGACATGCTACAAACATATGTATGCTATTTCAAAGTGATCACAAATGTCAAGGTGCTGCCAGTAAAGTATTTCATCCAAACAATGCACATAATAGTAGTAGCAGCTCTAACAGGTATACTCTTTTCAATAAATCCACAGCACACATTACTGCCATGACTGCAATGTTTAATATATCCAAACTGTCTGGATGCAAATATCATACAACAAAGATACGTCTTGTGGGTTCCTTCAACATGTATACGTACAGCAACATGTGGCTGGGGGGACTATTGAGATGTAAGCCACAGATAATAGGGATCATGAATACTGAAGTGGACTGGTCTCACCATTGTGATGTGTGCACCATGAACTCTTGGTATGCCAGAGCAGTATCTATCACACAAGATGAACGTGAACATCTGTAAGTTGCAAACATGAGGGACTTTTTGTCAAGTCAGCCCAGTATCACTGGGTCACCATGTAGTGGCCCTGTATATTATAGCTTGATAATGTACAGCATATTGTACCCTGCCCACACCAGGTGCATGTAATACATACTGGAAGTAATAGGAGCAACCATGGATAAGCAGTACATTGCTCCATCATAAATTGCTATGTGTAAATATAATGTAATACATTTTAGCCATGATCTAAGCATTCCAGTTGAAGTTATTAGAAAGTGTTCTCCACTTTGATCATTGTTTTCCTCATTATGACAGATATTGTTCCATATATTGTATATGAAAGTTTGAGGGCAATAGTTGACACCCCACAGATTTTTTGTCCAACCATGTTCGCACACATACATACACATGTGGTGGACCACTAGACTGCCAGATATATTAACACTGATAAATAATATGATAGTGCTCACTTATGGAACATGTATTCAGTGACAGTATATATTCAGGTGTCCCAAAGTCTGGATTCTGTAATACTATACTACTGAAGATTTGCCCCCACATCTCCTCAGTTTATATTCTGAAGTCAGTTGATATGGTAAAGCATGTTCCTCCCATTTACAACTTTCCTCCATGCCTACTGGGGTAAGCAAAGTCATGAGATGGAGAAACATTGGTTATATTACTTAAATCTGCTGTGCTGTTCTCTGTTCTACACAAACATTACTTGTCAATTTTTTTGGCTAATACATCTCCACCTGCAACAGGTGTCATTCACCGGCAACCTAAGAGCATGATATAGGCAATGCCTACAGCCAACACATTCCACAGTACACAGATCACAGGTGTCTTCTACACCTATGAGTGCACATGAGGAGATGCATTGTTAGCATTTTCCTGTGACACAGTGGTATGTGCATACCCTAATAGGGTATCCCACTATATTTGCACATAGGACTATATCTGTGGCTATCACTTAGCCTTTATCTAACTAGCATGTACCTCCAGACTGAATAAATACTGCAGAAATGTATTAAGTTTGTCTACAGATTGGTTGAAAGCATTAACCAATTACACATCTATGCATGTTGATTACAATACATGTAATACCTGACCTTATGTGTGTCCAACAGCTATGTCCATCTAGCTGGCATGCTGTTATATTAGTATATATCTGAATACAGGCAATTGCTATATCTCTAAGTGTACATGTTTTCTACTAAGGTATAGTAGATGTTAGGCTGGGTAACCTGCTACATATTGATGTCCTGTGGCAGATTTTGCAAACATCTGCCAAACACTCCTCCAGTCTATTTCGCATCCTGTGGTGAAGGTTGTCATACCAGTGACATACCCAGACTGACTCCCTTACCATGACTAATGTGGGCTCCCATCTGGTAGATGTCAATCCAGTGACACAGATGTGGAACAATCTCCTCCCACAACTCAATCATTAGGATGGTGCTCTACAGAACCCTCAGTCCGGCCTTACATCTAATGAAGGCATGCAGCCTGATCAAAATCTCCTTCTCAATCCAGAGGAATGCAAGTACCAAGCCCACGTAGTTAATGGTCACCATTCTCCACTTGTGTATAGAGCTGCATACATGCTTTCATGTTCAACAGAATAATTTCATGTTGTTCAAATTATCAAATTACCAACTCCATATATGGAAGTTCCTGTGCATCTGTGTGATCAATACACATATATGTGGTCATAAATCTGAAGTACACATGACCATACTATGACATATGCAGACAACATTTCCTACTTGTCTGTACCACTATCACATTCAAAACTACTTAAGTTTGCAGAGAAGCAACTGGTTTCATGAAAGATGCCCATAACTAGTCAGTGTTCTGATTGAGCTGGCTTGTGCCACTGGGATAAGTTAAGAATACTTTGGTTTAAATTATCCACTAAAGAGCATCACTGCTGAACTCTCATCAAAGCCAAAAGGCTCCCAATACATTTAAGAGCTAATCCCCTGCTAGGAAGCTAATTCAAAAAGCCATTTCTCCTAAGAACATGGGCTTTGAGGTCTCATTCTCTTGAGACATCTTCCCCACTCACTCATAAACTCTTCACCAAAACCCACAACATATAATCTCAGGGGTATCTCTCAATCTCAACGCACCCTGCTAACTCCAAAAGCCAAACATCTTTGCACTGACCATACATTCTCCATCTTAGCACCCAATCTATGGGACTCCATTCCTCTCTCAATGAGAGATGTCCAAAAGTACTTGGACAGCTCAAGGAACACCTCTTCACTCAAATAAAGTGCAGCTGCACTCATGCAGGTCACAGTACATGAACCCTGTACCTCTCCAATGCCCATTTATCCCTATTTCATCCTTCTATATCTCTTCTCATCCCCTCACTTACTTCTCATTCATCCTCCCTCCCTCTTCTCTTCACATCAGTCACACCTTCTCTCCTTTCTACTCCTCTTCTTATTCACACTCACTTCCTCTAATGTCTTTATTATGCTCTATATACTGATATCATGATATCCCAGTGGCACAAGCCAGCTCAATCATTATGGCAACATCTTATCCACAAAGCCCTGCTAAGCATAATTCCATTTTTACATCTATGTTTTGACATTGTAAACTGCTTCTTGAACTAAATGTTGTTGCATATTCTTGTGTCTGTAAATATGTATATGTTTTAGCATATACTTGTATCTGAAAATGTTTTGTTCATTTCTTATGTGATATTGTTTACCTGAGCTATACCTGCAACTGGTGCATGGTTGTACTTCTTGTGTATGAAGTATGGCTCAAAAGCAACTGTAGATGGATTATTCATGTGCATGGCTTTGTGCATTCTTAGTTGCTCTGAGTATACTATTAATTTGTGTATGGCAATTTGTAGCATCTGCACCAAGTCACGCATGTGTCGGACATCCGCAGTCATATGATACTGATGTATATGCATGACTCTGTTTTGCACTGAATGCTATGAATTCCATTTCCATGTTTATCTGTGGAAGGTAAATTATGTGTCTATGTTTGGGAACTATAGGCATCTGAAATAACCATTCAAAGTGTATGTCATCTGTAGCTGTATACATTTGGCAAATTTGCATGCGTGTCCATATGTGTGTGTGTGTGTGTGTGTGTGTGTGTGTGTGTGTGTGTGTGTGTGTGTGTGTGTGTGTGTGTGTGTGTGTGTGTGTGTGTGTGTTTGTATGTTTCCTTGACAGATGTAAAGTGCATTTTCATGTATTTATTTCAGAATCAGGCAACACAGTGGTAGATTTTGCATGTAACCATTTGGCATACCTCTCAACTGTCCAGATTTTTGCAGAATGTCCAAATTTTGCCTAATATTTTTGGTCTGTTCCTCATAATATTTGTGGTTTTCTAGCAAATCAATGAGATGATCTAAGGATTAAAGTTACTAAATAATGACAAACATTTCAGTTTCTGACTTCATAATCTTCAGAAAATGCATGCTAACACAAATCCTCCCCGGGATTCATGCAGCTCGGCACAAGGACGGTTTTAGCCTTGCACCGAGTGTCCTCCTTATAGATGGCACAGCAGTGCCACATGAATATTTATGAGGGTGCACTGTCGCACCCTCTACATGCACAGGAAACATGTGCGAGTGCAGGGGGCGTGTTTAAGTGCTCTACAGAGGCGTAAACATGCACCCACAGTTGCACAACCTACTATGCTTACTATTAGAGTCCGCCTCTAATAGTAAGCAATTAAGTCAGTGTCTGTGGATACTGAAATGTATGCTAAGCATACAAGAGTGTACACGAACACTGAAATAAACTCAAAGTAGTAAGCACACAAGCATGTATTGGAATGTTGAGCCCCGTCCCTAGAACTATTACAATGATATCAATAGTGTAGTGGTTAGAGCATCCGCCTAACAAGCAGGCATGCAAAATTTGAGTCCAACTATAGCACATATCATTTTCCATGTGGAATGTGTATATGAATATATTTATACATCCTTTTGCTGTATAACCTACATAATACCATGTAAATGTGAACTGGAGTACTGCATGAAATGTTTAACTAATGTCATTCAATCAAAGTGGTAGTATCATAATGAATAAGGCACCAGTAAGCAGGTGTAAGCACAAATAAGCAGTAGTAAACATATATAAGTACTGGTAAGAAAGTCTAAGCGTGGGTGTAAGCAGTGCCCAAACACATTAAGCATAGGAGAAGGAACCAAATTTAACAAACTATAATTGGAAGATAGCGCAGCCTACTGTCACGCAAACATGCATACACCCACTCACAACTGCTTAAAAGTGCTTTAATCACTCTGTATCCAATGGCACTTGTTCTGGCAGCAACAGAATAAATGGCCTCTGCAAAGGCAAACCCAGGACCCTGCACACCACAGCCAATGTGATTTACCACTAAGCCATTGCAGATATACATAAATCTGATGTTATCACAAACATATCGTCCAGCACAGTCATGCAACAGCATAGGAAATGTATATAATTATGTAGATGTATGTGTATGTACAGATATATGACATATATATATATATATATATATATATATATATATGAAGAATGAACGTTGTGACAATAAAGCATACAAAAAAGAATGAGAAGGGAATCAACAGCAACCCCAGTATTATTTAGTGCTGTCAGCTTATGTCATAAGAAGCTGGGCAGGGGTGAGCAAATCACTGCTCCCCACACAACAGGCAGGACACTACCAGTGGGAGCAACGTTGTCAATCTGCTAAGTCTACTTTACAAACAATCATAGGGTAGTCCCTGGTGGAACTACCCAAAAATTGCTAGGCAGAGTGGACTTCCATCCATTACACAAGTAAGAGCAGGTATGTTCAAAGACCAAATGGTGGGAGATCCTGATGATACATGGGTTGGGACAACATACGTGTAGGGTCCCTAACGCTGGGAGAGGGCAATGTGTGCAGGTGTGTCATGGCTGTGATAGCAACCGGAGAATGGATGGTTTGTGTGTATGTCGAACTCGGGTGGGGTGGAGGAACCATGGATATGAAATTATAGATCCAGGCCTGTCAGGGTTGGATGGCCTGGTTCTAATTGGACTGTCCTGTGGAGGTCAGCGAGTTCGTTATAAGTATATATGCATACACACATGCATACATCTATATGCAGAAGTACATTCCCTGTAAGACATTCATTCCTTTTGCAGACATAAATAACATGAAAGTACCCCTACAAACCTTGACAGTAGATAGAATAATAGGTTGTGCATAAGAGGGAAGGGACGAATCTGCAAAAATGCAGAAGTATGTGCATTGTCCAAAGTCAGTGCTGTTCTCAAAAAATCAAATGTGAGGACTTTCTCATACATGGAATCATTCCTATAATCTGCCTGGTACGGCAACACCAATCCCTAAACCGGTCCTATTTGTAATATAATTTTGCCGAACACGTACATTATTAGCTCTCATGTGTAATGTGCATTACCACATAGTCATAGTTATTAATTAATTGTAGTGTCATGTTAACGGGAGTACTGATGTAATGAAGTATAGAGTCTAATCTTGAAATAAAGACATGTGTGTCCCAGGTGGGACAACCCAACAATTGTGAATAGTGTCCTACTGGTCACTCATTTCACCAATGTGTGCGGACTAAACTTTTGGGATGTCTGAGGATATGTGGAGTGAGTCAACCCATGAGATGGGTCTACAGGAGTAGGGAGTGGCCAATGTGTAGTGGTGTGGTTACACCGTGTATCCAACTGGAGAATGGATGACTGCTGTGTCAGTGAAGTGTTGGGGTGGGTGTTTGGGGAGCCAGGATCTATGGGTATATATGCAAATGGAGCAGCACAGCAATAGTGTAGTGGTTAGAGCATCCACATAACGAACAGACATTCCCGTTCCGAACCCCACTGCAGCACATACCATTTTCCATTGGTAATCTGCATATGAACATATTTTGATATCTGTTTGCTGTATAACCTGCATAATAACAATTAAAAGTGAAAAAAACAAAGAAATCCAAACAGATAAACCACCACTCAACACTTAAAATAAGAAAAAAATAATAAAACAGCCACCAAGGGCTAAACGTAGGTCTTCACTATTTTAATAAAATACAGCACCAAATAACTAAGTGCTTTCACCAGGCATAAACCGCTGGCCAGCAATATATAAATATATACATGTATGCATTCATATACAGATACATCTGTATATAGTAATGTATATATATATATATATATATATATATATATATATATATATATATATATACATATATATATATGTGTGTGTGTGTGTGTGTGTGTGTGGGTGTGTAAATATACACATGTAAATAGCTAGGATGTGATACAGCAGTTACGAATTACATATATTCACAGGCCGTGCAAATGGGGGTGAGAGGTCCAATCAACAAACGTGTAACACATAGCATCAACCACCCCCACCTAGACAGATGAAACATACAAACACACGATACAAGTAAACACACCACTGCTTCCCAGACCACAGGCAGGATACTACCAGTGGGAGAGACCTGTCAGGTCTAATCTTGAAACAAAGACATCAATGTCCCTTGTGGGACACCCCAAAAATTACTGATCATCGGAGTCAGTCCTTGCAATGATTCATCAAACCAGGCTGTAGACGTACACGGACCAGTAGGTTGTGCAAGTCTGATGACCCATGGGTCGACACAACGTACGACATGGGTACTGACATGTGGAGAGTGGGCAGTGTGTAGTGGTGTGGTTAGACCCCACCTGCACCCACAGTAAGGATGAGTGCTGTAGAGAAGGGGCAGGTGGGGGAAATATGGGTATGCAATTATGGGCCTAGGCATGCAGGTGTTGGCTGGTGCAGTTGTATTAGGACTGCCCCAGGGAAGTAAGCAATATTCCGAAATGGGTAGTGCTTACACCCATACCTCTCAACCCCTAAGAGCAAAACCACTGGACAAAACATAAACTGTTGGGGACCAAATCGGGACAGAAAGCACATATTCCACTTACAACCTTAGAAAGCTGATAGAATATTAGGTATGCATTAGCATGATTTGGATGAAGTATGTGGGGTCCTAAACCCAATTACTTGTCTGTATTTAATGGTGTCAGCTCCCAGGTATTTGCCAGACAGGTGCAGATTGTAAGAGGAACACACCAATAGTATGAAGCAAACTGTGGACAAGCCACAAATTCTGTACAGTCGACCAGCAAGCTTACGCTTAATGGGCAGCCATTCCCAATATGGGTCCCAACGCAGCACAGTTCAGTTTAAATGGCTAAGTATGGTATGACCATATGTATCATTGCATAACCCACTACACAACATCTATGAACACATGATCACAACACCCCACTGTAGGCTTGTAAGCCAATTTAATAGGCATCACAAGGTATTATTGCAGACCTCACCCCCACCCAGGGGTGTGAGTGCCAGATGCAAACACCAAATGCAGTGCATTTGCAAGTGTGGGAGCAAGTGGGTGTAAGCCTGTTTGGCCGCCGGTATGGGAGTATCACACTGGTGAAGCAATGCAGAGGCTAACTGATTGTAAGAAACTGTAACCAGAGGTTAGCATTGCTTAGCTCTGCGCAAACCTATGCACATATGCTCAGAACTTCTTTAAAGTGCCTTAATCACTCTGTACCAAACAGATCGTGTTCTGGCCAGCAACAAAATGAACAGCCTCTGCAATGCTAGAACTCAGGACCCTGTACATCACAGTCACAGTAGTTAACCACTATGCCATGATAGCAATACATGTAAAGGTGGCATCAGCAAACTAATCCTCACCACAGGGAAATCAAATCAAACATGTGAACTGAATCTGTGTACAGTGTAATGTTCTATAACCTGCCACAAACCATATATATGTAAATTGGAGTACTGCAGTAAACATAGAGTTGAGGTGTCACTGTAATAAAGTTATGAAGTCCCCAGGACCCCATATAGTGTATGTACACATGAATGATGGATACCAGACACATATATAACCTGTAATGAATAAGACATAGCTTAGCCTTTTTGAAACCAGCCAATTATGGAAAAGTGTGGGAATCTGGCCCTACTTAAAATGAAGAGGTGGGAATATGGCTCATAACTGGTTGTAGCATCCCCCTGCAGGCAGAATGGCTGGAGTGGGAAAAGGCACTCACTTTAGAGTGCAGCACTGGGGCATCCAGGAGTCCAGTTTCATGGTATGGCTCCTGGTAATGCACCATGACAGGTGACTACTGCAGGGCAAGTACTAGGGCTCGCAGTACAAAACAGAGGCCTGGGACAGTCTCGCCCGTGACCTCACTAGTGCCACAAATATCCCCCAGACGAGTGAGCAGGTCAAGCACCACCATGCAGACCTGAAGCGGTGGAGGGGGGATGTCCTGGAACAGTGGATCCAGGAAGCAAGGCAGATGCAGAATGCCCCAGAACTGAGTAAGTACTCCTTCCACTATGTAGTTAATAATTGCCTAGCTTGTGTATACTACGGATAGGTATGGCTAAATATCACTGTACTTCTCTGACAGCTGCAGAAGAGCATGCTGTGAACCAGCAAGCCTATGATGCTAGGCTGCAAAGGATGTGTTGTGTTGCAGGTTAGTAAATAGCCTGCATGTACTGTCATAACAAATAAATGTAAGAGCCCCAGAAAGTGCTGTACCAGTATACAGATTTGTGTAATATGCTGCGAATAAAAGTGCAACCCCTGCATTGCTTCTGTTTACTCTGCAGTCATATGTTGTACTGTTGCAGTTATTAAATAATACTGTTGTAGTAAGAGTGTTACCCACACTGTGGTATGCAGATAAAATGCATATGATGTGCTGTACAACAATGCTGGAAATGCAAACAGGTCGGTCATATTAGACTAAATACATTGCAAAGTCTCACAACAATTGCCTGATAGCATAGTGTACAGTGATCTTAACTGTAATGCTTTTGTCACACACAGCAGGGCTTTGGATCCTAGGAGCGCCAGTGAGTTGTATGCATAATCATTCCACACAACTGTACACAGTTTGTTAGAATGTTCAAAGAGAAAGCTGTACACATATATACACTTAACAACTGTACAGATTATGCTAGAATGCTCAAATAGAAAGTGGTATGTATATTCATACCCCTCAACTGTTCCAGTCTGCCCAGTATGTCCTGATAAATGGCCCACATCACCTGACTTTTGCCCTGTTCCCCTGACAAATTAGTGTGATGATCCAAGAAATGTAGGCAGCTGTAAATGACATATAACTGATAGACTTTTACAAAGTCAGAGATTGTACATGCAAACATACCTGTCATCCCAGCATCTCACCCAAAGTGTATGACAGCAGTCAGAAGTCTCCAAACATGCTGCATTACACCTGCATCTTGTCAAGCCTGTACGTAAGACACAGGTCCCATACAAACTAATCTACAAACATACCATTGTACAATATAATGCCATTGGGTAGTGTAATAATACATGTAAGGGACAGACCACTGCAGTGACTCTGAATGTTGTGTAAACTACAAGGATTTATTAGTTGTTAATTGACCTCTCTCTCTCTCTCTCTCTCTCTCTCCCTCACCCGTACCATATGTACGAAATTAACCAATTTATACAACTCATTTGGTATGTCTATACTCCTAACCTTTGTTGGGACATATGTCCTATTGGGTTATAAATATTCACATCTGTTTCTATGCATGTGCCATGTTAAAATACCATCATATCAGTATCCTGTTGCCATCAATGAAACCTGCATATTGTTGTAATGGCCACTGTTTACCCATATATGCATGTGTTCTGCTTGTTTTGTGACTATTTTATATCTGGTGCCCTGGGTAATGGGAATACCTATGCATGCTGTTATAACTAATTGTGAATGCTGTTGACTATTACTAACCTATATCTGCTGTAAACATGCTACAACATAGTTGTATGGGAAGGCCGGTCCCAGCGGACCCACTTGTCCTACCTCAGCTGGTCATGGCACCAGGCACCAGCACATCTGATGCCCAGCCTGGTACCTCCTCATCCATTGGCCCTGCACCACCTTTGGGTGGACCACCACAGGGGATGGAGCTTTGCCCCCCCTGGGAGCGGGAGCAGACAGGAACCTGTCACCCATGGTATGGTCCGAGCCATGGTACATAGGGAGCTCGACAGGGAGATTCAAGACCGCCTAAGCCAGCTTGAGGGTTGAGTTGAGCAAGTAAAGGGTGAGTCTGTCCCCCTACACAGCCCCCAGCACAGCCACCTTCTGGGCTGTGAAGGTGCAGTGGTGACTGACCATGGGTGGGGAACTCAGTCCCACTGTATCCATTTCTGGGCTCATGGGCTTTTGACTTCCAAACAACCCTCCCTGTCCAAGGTGTTTCCCCACACATGTTTCATATACTGCCCCTGTATGCATCTTGTTTGTCTTGTCTGTCATCCTACCCAACCTATCCTCCCTGATCATACCTAGTCTCCTTCACCAACATCCTACTCTCAACTAAAAATAAAATTAAATAAGGGCAATCTGTTCACGCAAAAAAAAAAAAAAAAGCACGCCCCATACATAGCTGTCTATTTCACACGTGTCCATTGGACACATGTAAACATTTCTGATTGGCATCACAACATACTATTGTTGTCCTCACTCCTCTCTCAAGGTTGTGAGTGTCCAAATGTACCGCCAAATTTATTGCATATGCACAGCCGTTACTGTAGAAGAAATGGACAGCTATGGACCTTCCCTACACCCTTCCTACACATCCCTAGCTACCTTGCCTACTGTCTTTCCCTTTTGTGCCTCTTTTTCACCACTTTCCTATATCCCTTTTTTCTTTTCTTTTAAAGAAATTAGCGTGGGGGTAAGTGGGAGTAAGTACTTTTAAGCAGCAGTGAGTGGGTTACAGCCTATTTGCACTGAAGTAAGCACTGCCTACACAGGTTAAGCAATCAAGAAGGTAACTGAGTGTAAGGAACTGTAACCAAAAGTAACCACTGCTTACCATTGTGCAAACCCACACACACCTGCTCACAACTTCTTAAAAGTGCCTTAATCACTCCGTATCCAACGGCCCTTGTTCTGCCCAGCAACAAAACACATGGCCTCTGCAAGTCTCGAAACCAGGACACTGCACACCACAGCCAATGTGGTTTTCCACTAAGTCATGGCAGATAAAAATACATCAGATGTTATCACAAACATAGCATCCAACACAGTCATTCAACAGTATAGGAAATGTATTCCATTATGTAGATGTATGTGTGTGTGTGTTTATGTCCAGATATATATACATACATAGATATAGATATATAGAGATATATCAAGAACATACCATGTGAAAACAAAGCAATAAAAAAGAATGAAAAGGGAAACACCAGCAACTCCTGTATTATGTAGTAGTGTTGTCCTATGTAATATCAAGACTCCCTCAGACAGACATGTGTCACTAATGCATGCAAACATTAAATGCATTACTTTGAGCATTTCATTTAAAGTAACAAAACAGGTCCTGTCCAATCATTATGTGAGAACAGTACTCTTGCAGGGTGCTGTGTGCAACATCATCATCATTAAAAAGTTAAATGGGGTAACCATAAAGGGACCAGTAGTGTTGTGTGTACAATGGGGTCATCTGCATCACGTGTACCTGGAACCTTTAGGAGTCATGTGCATACCAGGATTGTGTGCCTGAGAGAGGTGTGGACAACAGTAATATGTTGTGATGCAAGTTACAAAGGTTACATGTGTCCAGTGGACACGTGTGTGAAATGGACAGCTATGTATGGGGCGAAAGTTGTTCTGGGAACAGATTGATCTTTTGTTTTCATTTTCGTAAGGTGAGAGTGGGATGTTGGGGAAGGAGAGTAGGTATGTTCATGGGGGATAGGTTGGGTAGGATGACAGATAAGACAGCATACAGTGGCGGTGTATGACACATGTGGGGGGATACACCTTGGACTGGGATGGGTGTTTGGCAGTCACAAGCCCATGAGCCTCCAAATGGAAACAGTGGGACGGAGGTCCCCGCCAATGGGCAGCCACCACTGCACCATCACAGCCACAAAGGGGCAGGCTCACCCTCTAAATGTGACATTCTGCTCTCGAGCTGGCATAACTGGCCTCAAAACCCCTTATTGAGCCCCCTTACGCACCACGGCCTGGACTGTACGATGGTTGACAAGTTCCTGTCTGGACTTGCTCCCAGGGGGGGCAGGCCCCATCCTTAGTGGCGGTTCCAACAAAAGGTGGTGCAGAGCCAACAGAGGTGAAGGTCCAAGCCTGGGTCCCAGAAGTGCTGGTGCCTGGTGCCATGGCCAGCCGAAGTGGGACAGGTGGGTCTGCCGGGACCTCCAATCCCATACAGCCTATGGTGTTTCAGTTTTAACACAGATAAGGCTTAGTAATAGTCAACAGCATTCAGGATTACTTATAACAGCATGCATAGATATTACCAACAACCCAAGACAACAGATGTCATCCATTTGCAGAGGGAGCACAACACATGCATATATACTGTATGACATCTGTCCAAAGTGTAGATGACTTGTGACCGCAGCTATGAACAGTGGCCCACTATTGGCATGTCACTGTGATAACCTCATACAGTGACTGTCATACCACTGTTTCATGCGACGTATGTCCAATCAGGGATGCAATGGCAGTAACTCTTATCTCTGTCACCATGTACTGACTGCAATCCTCACACTATGCTTCTGCAGTCGACAGATGTGTGTTCTGTGAGTAACACAAGATACAAATGGATCCACACTGACCAATCCACAGATGACCCTACAGATGGGGGTTTCCTCACAAACAGAGCACTGTCTTGTTAGTTATTAAAACATGCAAACTAGCCATTACCACACACAACTTGTTAAATTGGCAGTAGTCTGAATGAAGCATAGCTACACTTACATGCTGTAGTCACGTCTGGCACACCACCCTCCTATCTTTAGGCTATTTTCTACTGTGTATGTCATTTGAGGAATACCCAGATTTCATCTGTGATGCTGTTTACCAAACACCAGATCTAGGTTTCACTCACAGCAACTGTCATGGGCAAACACCAACATGATGTTCCTAGATATTGTACTGTGTTTCCATGCAATTGGCTATGGGAATGTCACCACAGCTGTTCTACATGCAATCAGCTAGAGGAGGGCTGCAATAGGTGCAGAGGCCATCACCTGATCATGACCATCACTTACATAACACAAGCTGCTGCTGAGCAGGTGTACATCTCCACACCCACCAGAGAGTGCATGTGAGGGACAGACAGAGGCAAAGTACATGAGAGAAGGGCTGGGAGACTAAAACCTAAGCATCATCTGTCACACACCTACCAGTACAGGGGTTCAAACCCCTGACTGACTAGCCATTACTATTACAAGTGGATGCAGGCACTCCATGTGCTACATAGCTGACATGTTGGTGTGCTGTAAGAACATATATGTGTGAGCGACATCTGCAACAGAGATATTGTAGACATACATTAGGTGTAGCACACATGGCTGTCCACATGAACAGATGTCATTGTCAACACAACCACACTCTCTAAGGGACTCAGACACATTGGCACACTGGCAGGCTCACAAATGCACTTTCTAACTACTTAGTTTGCCACACTACAGTAATGCACAGGTATTACATGCACCACAGGGGTTATCCTGAGGTTCTATGGGCTAGGGCATGTGAACATGTTTGACATCAGTCAGTATGCCAATGGGAGTTATACTGGGTGTGACTGTGGTTGGGAACATCATACCCCACATGCAGACATAAGGTGCCAGTACTGACATGCATGTGTGCATTGCTTCATGGGTGTGTAGTGGCTGGCTGTGCAAGATGGCCGTACAAGGCTGGGTGAGGGGTACTCCTTGGCATCAGGCCATCTGACAATGGTCTGCAGTGTGGTTCAGGGGTGTAGTGTCTGCAATGTCCCACACAGATGGGTATTGTATTAACTGTCCTGTCATCCTGGTTGCCATTGTGTGTGGCCATTGCTTTGCAATGCATGCCATGTCTGTGATTGATAGTCATTGACATGGACATTGCCTGGGATGTGCATGTCCCACATTAATGTACAGTGACATGTTTAAGTTTACCTGGTTTGCCTGGCACATGTTGTGTACACAGACTGTTATCATCAGATGTGCCAATCCTGGCCTGGTGTGGCAGGACCTGCTAATCGACAGCAGGTTGACCATGATCCTGCATTGATAGCATGATACAGGTATTCCCTGGTGTCAGTGGCATCTGTCCATACAGGGCATGTGTGTAAGGCATTGTATGTCCTTTGTGGATCACATTAGATGGCACCACATATGTTGCAGGATATCCAGTGGGGAACATAGCAAAGGTGCATTGTCTGCAATTATGTGTCTGTTGTATTGGTGGACAGAGTGCTATGCCCTCTGCAGCCCACTGCATTCACATCATGCCTACTATCTGTCAATAACGTGCAGGGCAATAGCAACATAGAGGGATTTTCTAGGCAAGTGTGTTTGTGTATGACACATGGGTTCAGACCGTAGTCTGGGTAATAGTAGGGGTGCTTACTTTGTTCACCAGGCCTTTTGCCAGATGTAGGGGTATGGCTTGCCAACACAGTCTCTTGGCTGATTGAAATCTGTAATCCTCATGAGGTGGACATTGTGACATATAGTATGGCCACCATATAGGAAAACTACAAAAAACACTCCTCAACATGTCCAGTGGATAGACACTCACAGCCACCTCCACACAGGCTTTGACTGTCAAACACACACACGTCTACCATGTCTTGGAATAGAACTCCAGCCTAACTAGTTTATCACACTACAGCATTACACAGTTATAGCACGTGCTACAGAGATTACTGGGCTACCTCCTCTCCAAAGATGTATTTCACAAGGAATGACATCAGCAGGGTTACCAAAGTAGGGCAATTCGAATTTCCTGCAAGTGAGTAGCCCAAAAGGCATTGCACACAAAACAGACAGTGAGACACACACAGCTGACATGTGTGGGTATAAAACCCATGACCAA